>NC_142944.1:33218930-33233930 GCF_046866305.1 Octopus bimaculoides | reverse complement strand
AATAACAACATGCATACATACAAACATACATACATGCAAATATAAACACATAATGCATGATTGCATTTGTTGTCCGGAACCATAGTGGTTCGAACCAAGTAAAGGTCATTTATCATTTTAAAAATTTTACTTTTATGTTTTCAGTCTTTCTTTCTTCACTCTATCTCTCTCTACATATATGTGTATATGTATGTGTTCATATATGTGTATGTGTGTATGTATATATGCATATATATATACATATATATATATATATATGCATATATATATACATATATATATATATATATATATATATATATATATATATATATATATATATATGTATATGCACATATATATTTATATATATGCATATATATATATATGTATGTGTATATATATATATGTATGTGTATATATATATATATATATATATATATATATATATATATATATATATATATATGCATATATATATGCATATATATATATATATATGCATATATATATATATATATGCATATATATATATATATATGCATATATATATATATATATGCATATATATATAATATATGCATATATATATAATATATGCATATATATATAATATATGTATATATGCATATATATATAATATATGCATATATATATAATATATGCATATATATATAATATATGTATATATGCATATATATATATATATGCATATATATATGTGTGTATATATATATAGATATATGTGTGTTTGTATATGTATGTTTGTATATATATGTATACATGAATCCATGTATGTGTATGTATAAATATATCTATGTATATATATATATGTGTGTGTGTACACACACACACACACACACATATACACACACTTGCATACATGCATTCTGACTATACTCTTTCCCTTCTACTTACCTCAAAGAAATATTTTAGGTTACTAATTTTTACCTAATGAATATTTTCTTATTTTGTCTTTTTCTTTATAATATTTAAACAAATTATCATTAGTAATATGTAATTATTTCTTTTCCCTACACCCTCCACTTTTAATAACATCCGGTGACATAAGTTTTGTAGATATACATACTCTTTCTGGTGCTTTGTTACTCTTTAAAAAAAAAGTGAAGAAAATAAAAGAAAAAACACAAACAAAACCTACTATCTGCCTCATTTGATCTCACTTGAATCCTATTCTGAAGTGAAAAAGAAAAGAAAAAATATGATTAGTTTATTTTTCATTCTAAAATACATTCTGAAACCAAAATATTAGTTAGAAATATTTTTTAACTAATTTCACTTTCATATTGTCAAATTCCATTTCATTTTCAAGACTATCCTTTTTATCCAATATCAAAGAAAAAAACAACAACAAAAAATGTCCATTTATTTTGTTCAGTTTTTTTTTCTTTCTTTATACATCACCCACAAAACATCTTCGATTTTATTTTATTCAAATGTATTGTGTAAATATAAAGTTATATTATTATACAAAACAAAATTTATTATTAATAATAAAAATACCCTATTTTATCAATTTTTCTGTTATATAACAAAGAAATAATATAATTCCAAAAATATCTATTTCATGTTATCTTATTAACAAGTGTTTTCATTATTATTATTATTATTATTATTATTATTATTATTATTATTATTATTATTATTATTATTATTATTGTTTTGCTTGTAAATTTGATGCTGGTTTAAAAATCCATTATTAACATGTATTATAATTTTTTTAAATTTATTTATTTGGATTGAATACAGTTAACGATATAATTTCAAAAGAATCATTTTTAATCATTCTTACAATGTTTGAATTAACATTTTCAACATACTTACATCATCATGCTTGAGTATATTCAAAAAAAGAAGAAAAGGCAATGTGCTCAGGTTTTTCACTCATGTTTTGAGTATGCACACTCTTCCGGCACTCGTATATGTGCATGTATAGGTGGAGTGTGTGTGTGTGTGTATATGTACGTATATATGTGTGGTATGTATATTTGTGTATGCATATATATGTGTATGTATATATATGTGTATATATATGTGTGTATATATATATATATATATATATATATATATATATATGTGTGTGTGTGTGTGTGTGTGTGTGTGTGTGTGCTTATGTATATATATATATATATATATATATATATATATATTGGTAATGGTTGGAAGCAGGAAGAGAATCCAACCATAAAACCCTGCATCAATTAATTCCCCAGCCAAACCCATGCTAACTTGGAAAAAAAAAAACACATTTATATATATATATATATATATATATATATATATATATATACACACACATATGTATGTATGCGTGTGTGTGTAAATACACATCCACCCAAATATGCATGCACATTTATTTGCATAAGCTTTTTTGATTTTGACTTGGATATCTTTGTTTTTTTTTCCACCTCTTTCTTTCAAGTCTGTCAATTTACACAACTTCTGGCAAAGTCATTAGAGCATCAAAAGAGTACCTCATTTTTGCTCCAAGTTTTTTTTTTTCTTTTTTTTTTTTGATTTTTACATTCTGAGTTCATGTTGCACCAAAGGCAACTTTGCTTCTTATTCCTCTGGGAGTCAATAAAATAAAGTACCGGTGAAGTATGAAGTGTTAATGTTCATGTAACTAACTAACCCTTCTAAAAATTACTTCCCTTGTGCCCTTGTTAGAAAGAGTTAGTATTATTAGGACAATAGAAGGGTAAAATTAAAAGAGTACAACACTAAACGTTTTGTGGTATTTATCATATGTTCCTTTACAATGTGAGTTAAAGTCCTGTTACGGCTGACTGTCACTTTTATCCAGGGTCGATAAATTAAGTGCAGATCATGCACTAGGGCTTGTTATAGTCATTCTTCATCCTCCCCAAATATTCAGCTTTTTTTGCCATATTTCAATAGTTTATTAATATTATTTTCATTGTTGTTGTTGCTTTCTTTTATATGCGCTGTTTCAAGTCTCACCCAGAGACCTTAAGTATCAGCCAGTTGGACATTTTACTAGAGGTGTTATCTATAAATAGCAATGATATATTGTGCAAGAAGGAGACCAAAATCTGAGAACTTTATTATTATTATGATGAAAGCAGTGCTGCCAAAGTTGACGTTGCCTTTCATTCTTTTGGGGTCAATAAATTATGTACCAGTGAAACACTGGGGTCGATGTTTCAGGCCTTGTGCCTTTAGTAGAAAAGATTATTATCATTGAACGAGGTATATTATTATCATTGTTATTATTATTATTAAGGCAGTGCTGCTGAGGTCAACTTTGTCTTTCATCCTTCTGAGGTTGATTAGATAAATACTAGTTATGCATTGGGGTCAGTGTAATTGACTTATCCCTCCCCTGAAATTGCTGGCTTTGTGTCAAAACTTGAAAGCATTATTACAAAGGCAATGATCTGGTAGAGTTGTTAGTACACTGTATAAAATGCTTAACTGCTTTTCTGAGTCAAGATTTCACCAAGGTCAACCTTTCATCTTTTTGGGGTCAATAAAATGAGTACCAGTCAAGCACTTGGATCAGTCTAATCAGCTAATCTCCTCCTCCAAAATTTCAGGCCTTGTGCTTATAGTAGAAATAATAATAATAATAATAATAATTATTATTATTATTATTATTATTATTAAGGCAGTGAGCTGCTAAAATCATTAGCATGCTGGACAAAATGCTTAGCTGCATTTTGTTTGTCTTTATGTTCTGAGTTCAAATTCCGCCAAGGTTGACTTTGCCTTTCATCCTTTCAGTGTTGATGAAATAAGTACCAATCAAGTGCTGGGGGGGGGGGGGGGGTCGATATAATTGACTAGTTCCATTCTTCAAGATTTCAGGCCTTGTGCCTATAGAAGACACGATTATTATCATTATAGTTATTATTATTATTTTTATCTATATGTTTGATGCAATCATTCATCAAGACACTCCCAGTGCCCTAGGGTTAGTGAAGGTTAAGAGTTGAAAATTTGAGGAGGGCAGTACTGAAAAATATTCATATAATACAACACAAATGTTTGGATTGATAGAGTTTTTCTAAGGGTGTGGGCAGTACTTGTCAACATAATCTTTTGGATTTCTTTGAGACATGGTTCTCCTTGGATGTTATCTAGATGTTTCTGACGTCCTTTTTTTTTTATTATACCTAGGACACCTACAATAACAGGAACAATGTTTGCTTAAAGATGACACATTTCTTTGTATTTCAACTTCTAGGTCCTTACATTTATTAAGCTTCTCAAATTCCTTTACAGATATATTTTTACTAGTGGGGCCACTTACATCTATCAATCTACAAATATTTTCTTTCCTGTCTTTAATAATGTCTGGTCAATTAGTCCGGATTCTTCTGTCAGTATTGACTGGGAAATCCCAGAAGATGATGACATTTTTACCTTTAACTCAAGATGGTGTTCATTATTATTATTATTATTATTATTATTATTATTATTATTGCTATCACCTGATATTTTGGAATAAAAAGAAAAGTATAAATATTTGACCAGTCAACTTTATGGTTCTACAAAGGTAAACTCTTTTACTTCAGTCATTTGAATATAGGATTAAATTACCATCATCACCACCATGAGCCAACAAGGAAGCCTCTGTGCAAATACTTGAAGTGCTAGAAATGGTGATCAAAACTCCATCACATCTTAATCCTACTGACTTGAAAAATGATAAGGACACATTAGATAATGTAGTCCTAGATATCCTTTAATAACAAAAAAAAATGAAATGATCACAGTTGGAATGGCCTTTGACTATAGGTCAGCTCAATCAGATTGACCTTGGGCTAAACAATAACAGCAAAGATAAAAACCACCACTTTTGCTAGCAGATGAATTTCACTGTAATTTTTTGCACCCACTTCAATTTATATATTCACACAAAAAAATTAATGTTAGCAATGAAATCCTTTTATCTTTTACTTGTTTTAGTCATTGGACTGCAGCCATACTGGGGTACTGCCTTGAAGGGTTTTTTGTTGAATAATTTGACCTCAGTACTTATTTTTTAAGTCTCTGGTATCCTCTCGTTCTCTTTTGCTGAACCACTATGTTACAGGGACGTAAACAAACCATTCCAGCTGTCAGGCGATGGGAAGGGGGTCAGACAAACAGACAGACAGACAGACACATGCACCTATACGATGGTCTTCAATACAGTTTCCATCTATTTATATTCACTCACAAGATATTTCTCAGCCTGGGGTTACAGTAGAAAGTACCCAAGGTGCTGCATGATGAGACTGATCCTAAAACAACATAGCTGCAAACTGGTGAATTAATTTGAACTTCAGTATATTAAACTGTTGAATATAAGCTGGCAAGAATGAGTAGTACCTGTAATTCAAAAGGCCAGCTTTGTCACATCTGTGTCGTACTGTCTCCCTGAGAAGTACATTAAGGATACGCACATCAATGGAGTGCTCAATGACTTGCACATTTATTTCATGAGCAGGCTTTTCTGTTGATTGGATCAACTGGAACCCTCATCATCGTAACTGAGTGCCAGAGACAAGTGAAAGGAGTATCAGTACAGTTACTTGATTGGTGAACAAGAGCATCCAAATATCCTTCAAATCTCGCCTCATTGTTTTGCAAGAAAAAAGAGACACATATGGATAATGTAGTCGTAGATATGTTTTGCTTACAAAAGTAGATCATTTAAATAGATGGGACAGTCATATCTGGAATTACTTTCATCACAGGTTTACTGAATCAGGACTCACCTGGTTAAATAGTGGTAACAAAATATTTTAAAAATTAATTCCACTGAGCTTGACTTTGCCTTTCATCTGTTCAGGGTTGATAAATTAAGTACCAGTTGCGTACTGAGGACGATCTGATCGATTGACCCCCTTCCCAAAAATTTCGGGCCTTGTGCCTAGAATAGAAAAGAATATTTTTTTAATTGTTTTAATACAATATTGAAAAAATTAAAAAAACTGCTTGACACTGTCTTGTAATCAACCATGCCTGTTAGTAGTTAATTAGATCTATCATCATCATCATCATCATTTAACATCTATTGTCCATGCTGGCATGGGTTGGACAGTTTGACCAGAGTTGGCAAGCTGGGGAGCTGTACCAGGTTCCAGCCTCATTTGGCTTTGTTTATATGGCTGGATGCTCTTCCTAATGCCAACTACTTTACAGAGTGTGCTGGGTGCTTATATGTGGCACTGCATGGGCGCTTTTAAGTGATACTGCACCGAGTGCTTTTAGGTGGTGTTGCATGGGCACTTTTACTTGGCACCACACAAGCACTTTTATGTGGCTCTGCACAAGCTCCTTTACATGGCACTGCATGGGTGCTTTTATGTGATATTGCACAGGCACTTTTACATAGCACCAGCACAGGTCTCTTACAGGTCAATCCTCACCACCAGAAGACTTCTACTAAGGAGTACAGGTCTTCTTGAGTACAGCAAGGCACCAGGCATCTTGGTCTTTTGTCATCTTGTTTGAAAGGTTCAGCATCCTTGGGTCATTAATAAAATAAAAAATTGTAAATAAGTGTAAAAGTATTTATGCTCTTTGGCAGTGTATTAACAATGTAACCCTTTTTTTTTTTCTTTTCTGTGATAATTGGTAAAAGTAAAACATCTGATTTTAAGGACTGGAATAAATTTAAATATCAGAAAGCCTTATTTGTGATAGGAAGTTATAAAAATGTAAACTGATTCTTTTCTTGCTTTCAATTTGTGAATAAAAAAAAAAAGATGGGGTGTGGGTTGACTCAAAGCAGACCAGTTCACAGTTTGTTGATTGCTCTTCAGACATACCCAGTTACTTTCTCCAGTCAATAGCACTAGATACACTATATAAAGTAGTCAAGAATTATGCTATTACTATAGTGGATAGCTTAATTTGCATATTTCTATTTTACACATTCACAGTTTTAATATTTATTACTGTTTTCTGTTCTATACAAATCCTTTGATATAGCCATATCTTTTTTCTCTTATTAATAATGCTACAGCTTTACTTTTTGTTTAAGACTTTAGTTTTTGATCTAGAATAAAGAAATGACATTTAAAACTGTTGAGCAGTAGATGAAAGAATGGGGGTCAGGACAAAGAAATTTTCTACTAGATGAGGAAATGTATTACATCCATAACAACTGGAGGTGAGGAGCTATCTATTTTGCATGTCTCTAATCTCATATTATCCCATATAATCTATGAAGATGCTCTGATTGCAAAAATTCTTCTGAAATGGAAATATTATTAGCTATTACACATTTCTCAATGAAAATTACTACTATTAATGGTTGGATGCGTGATGATTATAGTGATGGCAATGAAGGTAATGACGAATCAACAGTGAAACTAATTATAATGATAATAATAATGATAATCCTTCGAAGTCAACCTTGGCAGAATCTGAACTCAGGATGTAAAGCAGGACGAAATGTCACTGAGCATTTTGTCTGGCATGCTCACTACCTTTATGATAATAACAACCATAATAATTCTTTTTTCCTTTTGGAAGATGGCCATCAATTTTGAGGGGTGGGTGGTGCAGATCATTTGCATCAACCTCAGTACTTGGCTGGTAATTATTTTATCAACCCCAAAAATTAATGATTCTGCCAGCTCGCTGCCTTAATAATAATAATGTTGGTTTCATATTTTGGCAGAAGGCCAGCAATTTTAGAAGAGAGCTATAGTTGAATATATCAAATCCTTTTACTTATTTACTACAAGAGCACAAAAGAAGAGATATGACAAGGATAGAATTGATCATTAATTCTTCTTCATATTATTATTATTATTACTAATAATAATCATGGAAACTTTTTTGTCTGTTTACTGCAAGACAAAGTTATATGCTTGCTTTTCACAACATAAATGAAATAAACCAATTAACTGGAAACCCAAATAAATATTTTTAAAAAATGGTATCAGTTGCTAAAAAAAGATTATTGTCACCACTCCATGCCATCCCATCCCTAGGTCTCTATCTTTAGTCAATGAATTGATTTTAGTTAATGAGACACACAAGACCCTGTTTAATAGTGATGATATACAAACATCTGTAACAAGCTCAGTTACATTATACACTGAATTAACGGTTAAAAGATAATGGTTTCCAATTTAAGTGCAAAATATTTTTCTTCACATGGGTCTTTAAGAAAAAAAATTATTTAATTTTTTTTGCACGTTGTCCACTTCTTTTGATTAGATGTTTTGTCATTTAGCTTTTATTTGTTTCAGTCATTGGACTGGAGCACTACCTTGATGGGTTTAGTTGGAAATAAATTGATCCCAGGACTTTTTTTTTAAAGTCTAGTATCATTTTATCAGTCTCTTTTGTTGAACTGCTAAGTTACAGGGGTGTAAACAAAATGATGCTGGTTATCAATTGGAAGTGGAAATGGTGGGGACAAACACTGACACAAAGGTGCACACAGGTATTGGTTGACCAGAGCTATATTAGAAGACACTTGCCTGAGGTGCCACGCAGTGGGACCAAACCTGAAACCATGTGGTTACAAAGTAAGCATTTTAACCACAGTCATGCCTGCTAGTTCTTTATTTCTGAATGGTCTCCTTTTTCAATGACATTTACAATATGTCCACCTTTTTCTGTAAACTTTGCCCTCAGTTGAATGAAAGGAAAAGTTGACCTGAATTTAAATCTTGCCATCTTTCAGTTTGTCTTCCTTTGTTCCAGGTTCAGTAAAATACTGAATAACCATTTTCATGAACTCTACCTACTCTACCATCCCTCTTTTAGAATTCAATATATTTTTGAAGTTAGAAATTATTAATATTATTACTATTATTAATTAAGGTGGGGAAGTTTGCAGAATCATTAGCATGCTGGACAAAAGGCTTAGTGGCATTTCTTCTCACTTTACATTCTGAGTTTAAATTCCATGAACGTTGAATTTACTTTTTATCTTGTTTCAAGGTTGATAAAATAAATACCTGTCAACTTGTCTCCTCCCCTCAAAATTGGTAACCCCGTGTCATATTACTATTATTATTGTTGTTATTAAGATGCTGAGCTGGCAAAATTGTTACTACACTGGACAGAATGCTTAGCATTTCTTCTAGCCCTTTACATTTTGAATTTAAACGCCACCAAGCTTGACTTTGCCTTTCATCCTTTCGGGGTTAATAAAATAAGTGCCAATTGTTCACTGGAGTTGGTGTAATCAATTATCCCCCCTCCTCTAAAATTTCAGGCCTCGTGCCCACAGTAGAATAATATTATTAGCATTGTCACATCATTGATAACTGGTATCTTAAATTCATTTGAGTCATAATCTTGGTAAATAAAATTTTTTTTTTTGACCTATCAGAGTTCAGAGAAGTTAAAAATTTTTTTTTTCTCCTGCTAGAATACAAAACTATATCAACTATATCAATCAAGATTTTTTTAATTTATATTGTCTTCATCCACCACCAAACATTTGTATGTATAACATTTAGCTGACAGCCATTGATATTTTCAATCATAATAGCATATGATTTATAGTCCTTCAATTGCTACCAATTATAGTCCTTCAATTGCTACGCATGGGAAGTTACCTATTAATTTGTTAACTGCATATATAGTAACACAATTCATGAATAGAATGAAAATAGTCACATCCACGTAGGATAAATCTTAGAAATCTCTCTCTCACACACACACACACACATGTATATATGTGTGCATATGTATGTGTGTGTGTGTGTATATATATATATATATATATATATATATATATATATATATGTATGTATATATTTTGCTTTTGGATTTAGTTTGCAAGATTCTTTATGTGAGTTTGTGTGTTGAAGCATATTCTGTTGTGTCTGGGGAAAGTCATTCTCTATTGGTACCTTATAATTTAATAAAAGAGTCAAAACTATTGAAAAGGTTGCAAGATGTGACGAAAATTTTAGAAAAATAAAAAAGAAACAAGTGGAAATTTTACCGGTGAGTGTGTTAAATTATAAGGCACCAAAAGAGAATGACTCTCCCCAGACACAACAGAATATATATATATATATGCACACGCATGAATGATTAAGAGGTTTCCAAGTCATTTTTTAATCAAATAAGCACCATATACACACATACATACATTTTTACAAGTTTCCTTATTTCATGCTTATATTTCTCCAAGAATATGAAATATATTGTCATATGGGCAGCTAGTATACATCTGATGTGTAACATATGGGGAGCTTCTGTAGATATAATATATATAACATATGTACAGCTAGTGTAGTTAATATTATATAATATAATATATATCATAATATATGTAGTTAAAATAATATATATCACATATGGGCTGCTAGTATACATCTTTTTTTCTATAACCAGTTTGTGTAGATCTTAGAATATATAACTTATGGGCAACTGGAATAGACATCATATATTGCATACAGGCAGCTTGTGCTGATATAATGATATATAACATATATGCAGTTTTATGTATAAGTTTTTGTCAGTTTTATATGGGCAGATAGTGTAAATCTTGTAATATATAACTTATGAGCAGCCTGTGTAGATCTTATATAATAACATGAATCTTTGATTACATCTTTATTTTTCATATACAAAACCATAAAATTGATTGACACATGTTTATAGTGGTAATGTGTGGTGTTTGAAATTAAAAACCTATATGTTAAGATACCAACGGCTGATCTTATGCTCTGATGACTAATTCATCTTAGCTATATGCATATGTCTATGTTTTTTTCTTTCCTTATCAGTTGAAAATATATTTCTTGTTTCTCTCTTTAAATTATAAATATACCTGAATATCTTGGGAAATAGGGGAGGGGTTACAAAAGGCAAAAAAAAAAAAGCTAAATGAAAGCATTATTTGTGAATATTTTTAAAGAAATGGCTTCATTGCTAATCTGTATTTACAATATTCTGAGTGTTTTAGAGCACTGGGTATATTGTTGGAAGGCCAACTCTGATAAATTGCCCCTTGGGTTGTAGGCAATTTTTCTTTCTTCCCGTAAACCTCAATTTCCTGTTTCCTCTACCTTAAAACATAAATCCTTTGAGACTCATCAAAAGAGAAACTAAAAACTTAGATTAACATTCATTATAGAAATCTGCTTTCTTAAAAAAAAGTTTCTGCTATTTTCTCAATAATTTCTCATGGTGTTATTAATATAATTTTTTTTATATTTTTAAAGTGAACAAAATGTAAGCGCCAACTCTTCTTCTTCACACCAAAAACAAATGTCAGAACAACAAAAAAAAAATCCCTGAAACAATATATTTTGAAATTTAAAGGAGATACAAAAATTATAATAAAAATAGGTAACAAAGATATTAAGAATAATTTTAACTTCACCTTAACAACAACAACAACCCTTCTGTTGTAAAACTTCAAACCTCTGCCTGCAGACTTGTTTTTTCTTTTTTTTTTTCAAAAGTTGAATCTCAAAGTCAAAAATGAATGGTTTTTAACCAATGATTAAATAATCTTAAATATTACGTTTGGTAAATGGTAAAAAGTCATGGTTACTTTTACCAGTACTACTGAGTCATTTGATTTTTATTGGTTGATTTTATCATTCTATTTTTCAGGTTAGCATGGTTTACAATGCTAAGGATATGTTTACTTGGTTATTCCACTCTTACTTTGCCTATTTTTATTAACTGATTGACTACTCTCTCTCTCTCTCTCTCTCTCTCTCTCTAACAGACATATACACACACAACTATCAATTACAAACGATGAAATATTTTTGTTGGTTGTTGAACCCATTTCTTACTATATTTCTGTTGAAATGTATTTTAACAGAAATATACCTTTCTTCCCAGTTAATTTTGAAAATGATGAATTTAGTAAAATAACTTTGTCAGTGTTAAGCTGGTGTTTGTAACATAAATTAACATGACATTTTGATGGAAGGTTTTAATTTAGATCACTTTAACACATCTGTTATGATATTTCTGTTGAAATACACTACTTTTGTTTTAGTTAATTTTGAAAATAATATATTTAGTAAAATAACTTTACTAAGCCAGTGTTTGGAACATAGAAATTTTGGTGGAAGGTTTTAATTTTGTTGACTTTAAAACAGGAAGTTTGTATCATAAGACCTGGGGCAGACTTAGGTGGGTTGATCGTAAAAGGCTTGATGCTTTTTTTTTTTAATATTGTCATAGTTACCAGTGTTGATGCATTTTATTTGTTGGTTGACTCTTTTTTTCTGTTTGTTTTTGTTTAAGCTAAGTTAATCAATGTTAAAGTGTTTCCAGGAGTATAGCAGGCAAAAAAAATTACAATATATAAAATATTGTATTATATTTAGATAGTTCAATGTCAATCATTGATACTTGCACTGGCCATGCTCATTGCTACTTCACTTTCATCGGGTATTTGCTGAAAACTTTGTTTTCAGTGCTGTTGAAGGATAACAACCAAACTGAATTTGCTTATTTCATACTTTTTTGTTAATATAATCTCCATGCTCTTTCCCTCCATACACACACACACACACACACACACACACACACACACACACACGCACACACATTTGTATACCCCAAAAGTTTTTTTTATTTTGTGGTATTATTAATTGTGGATTGCTTGCTCCATAAAGCATTGGGCAAATTGTATTACAGCATTTAGTTACTCCCCTTTATAATCCGAGTTCAAATCCTGCCAAGGTTATATTTGCCTTTTATCTTTCTGGGGTTGAAAAAAGAATATAGTATCAGTCAAGGGCTGTGGGTTGATTTATTTGACTTTACTCCTTCCTGGGGGGGGGGGGGGAATGAGGCCTCTATGTCTGTGCTAAAAACTATTAACTCCACTTATTGCAACTGCTGTATTATTATTATTATTACTATTATTATTATTATTATTATTATTATTATTATTATTGTTAT
Organism: Octopus bimaculoides; assembly: GCF_046866305.1. Classification (NCBI taxonomy): domain Eukaryota; kingdom Metazoa; phylum Mollusca; class Cephalopoda; order Octopoda; family Octopodidae; genus Octopus; species Octopus bimaculoides. Next base: position 33,221,060 of record NC_142944.1, on the reverse strand, counting down.
TATTGTTATTATTATTATTATTATTATTGCTGCTAAATATTGATGATTTTTACTTTTATTGTAACGGATAGAACATGTTCATCACAAGCATTTGCACCCATGTTTAGAATGTTAAATTTTAGAATTTTTTTGTTTCTTGTTACAAAATATATTGCCTATATATATGTGTTTATATGTGTGTGTGTGTGTGTATATATATATATATATATATATATATATATATATATATATATATCATCATCATCATCATCATCGTTTAACGTCCGCTTTCCATGCTAGCATGGGTTGGACGATTTGACTGAGGACTGGTGAAACCGGATGGCAACACCAGGCTCCAGTCTGATTTGGCAGAGTTTCTACAGCTGGATGCCCTTCCTAACGCCAACCACTCAGAGAGTGTAGTGGGTGCTTTTACGTGTCACCCGCACGAAAACGGCCACGCTCGAAATGGTGTCTTTTATGTGCCACCCGCACAAGCCAGTCCAGGGGCACTGGCAACGATCTCGCTCGAAAATCCTACAGGAGCCAGTCAGGCGGTACTGGCAACGGCCACGCTCAAAATGGTGCATCTCATGTGCCACCCGCACAAGAACCAGTCCAGGGGCACTGGCAACGATCTTACTTGGCTTGCCGGGTCTTCTCACGCACAGCCCATTTCCAAAGGTCTCGGTCCGTAGTCATCGCCTCGGTGAGGCCCAATGTACGAAGGTCTTGCCTCACCACCTCAGCCCAGGTCTTCCTGGGCCTACCTCTTCCACGGGTTCCCTCAACTGTTAGGGTGTGGCACTTTTTCACGCAGCTATCCTCCTCCATTCTCACCACATGTCCATACCAGCGCAATCGTCTCTCTTGCACGCCACAACTGATGCTTCTAATGTTCAGCTTTTCTCTCAAGATACTTACACTCTGACGGGTATTCACATTGACATTACACATCCAACGGAGCATACTGGCTTCATTCCTTGCGAGCTTACGTATGTCCTCAGCAGTTACAGCCCATGTTTCACTGCCATGTAGCATGGTTGTTCGTACGCACTCAATCATTGGACTATGGCAATTTCAGGCTAACACTTTCAAGAGTTTAGCTGATCATGTTGCCCCATACTTATTACTGCTTGGTTTTATTAAGTTCCATTTGTTAAACCACTGACTTACTGGATGTACTGAATATACAACAGGAATAACATCCAGACATAAACACACACCATACATACACATGTATGTGTGTATATATATATATATATATATATATATATATATATATATATATATATATATATATATAGATAGATAGATAGATAGATAGATAGATAGATAGATATCCTTTCAACTTTACTGTGGTACGAGGTTTCAGTATTTTTCAAATTAAACCTGGATTGTTTATGGAATTTTCTATACCTTGTTATTCCTGTTGTTTCAAAGACATTAACATTAATATTTGGTTGCTTTGCTTCACCATTTATGAGAATAATGAACTTTATTTCAATTTCAATTTATTTCTTCAGTTTACAGCTGCTTTCTTTTCAAAGTCCATGCATTTTTCAGAATTGGGGAGTGGGGTGTAATAAATTTTACTAACCTTGTCACCATTAACCCTTTAGCAATTAAACTGGCCATATCAGGTCCACATATTCTGTTTTGTAGTCAAACTGGCCAAATTCGGCCTCTCCCACCTACCATAAAATGTCATTCTAAAAATATACTATCACGTGATTCAAATGTAGAAGCAATGAGATAATGCATACTTAATTCAAACCAGTTTGAATAGATAAGCATTATATTTAACAAAATAACCTCAATGCTAAAGGGTGAATCTGGTGTTTGTAAAAATAATGTACTTACATAAAATTGTGATGGGAAGTTATAATATCATAAGACTTATACATTCTCATGAATGTTTTGATGTCTGTAGTGTCTTGCCTTACCTGCTGCTTCTATAACCTGATAACTAACTTGGCATGCTTTGAGTTTCAACAGCTTAGTAGATCTAATTAACCACTTGTTTATTTGTTCATTTCAGATTATCATAAATGCTATAGAACACATTAGAAACGTTACTGTTAGTCTTTGGTCCAAGTCTCATTTGATAGAGGCAACATTAATTGAATTAACCATTTTAATTTGTTGTTC
>NC_142944.1:33191430-33213930 GCF_046866305.1 Octopus bimaculoides | reverse complement strand
TAAATAAGTGTAATGCATTTTAAATATACTGTTTGTCAATTAATTAACACTTTAACATTCAGAATACTCTGTAAAATGTAATGCTTATTCACATTGTTTTGAATTAATCATGCATTGTCTCGTAGCTTTGAGATTTTGATGATGTGATTATCTATCTTTAGAATGACTTGTAGGTAGGTTTGAACATAAAACAAGATATTTTAGCTTGTTATGTGCCAGTTTGAATGCTAAAAGGTTTAAAGATGACATTTGATAGAGGTAACTTTCAGAACTCTGAAGAAAAAAAATATATGTAAATGATGAAAAAAATACCCTAAAATTTTAAGGGTTTATAAAAAGTACTGGTTAAATAAATGTGTTGAAGTTTTTAGTGTTCAAGAGAAAAAATAGTTGTTGAATAAATACCCTAACATCTTGACAGTTCATAAAAATATACCTGATATCAAATACTTTAGAAGTAGACAAAAGAATCCAAAATTCTCTTAACAAGATACTGAAAGAAATAATACATCTCTATTGATTTTCATTGGCTTCAATAGATTTGTGTTCATAGAAATGCACCATTGTAGATAAACTTATTTACTACTTTTTAGCTTGAGTTCCATTACAGATATGGTTTTGTTGAAAAGGTTGTATTTCCAAAAATATTACAAACAAAAAGGCAAAAGACTGTCAAAAAAGAAAAACACTTCTTTTTTAGTATGAAATGAAGTTTTAAGGAGCATTCATTGTCTCCCCAAACATTAAGATTTTTTTTAAGAGATAAGCATTTGCTCCGCAAGTCTGCTTCAACAGATTTTCTTACTCAAAACTCCCTTTTTTATACCCATTTAGTGAGAAATTTATCATAAATGTCTTTTATATTAGTAGTACTTTGAATGTTTCATATATGGTTTATATCTAAACACCCTAGTTCACTTTGGAATGGTATTTTTACTTCCTTTTAGTACCATCTGATTGATAGAAGAGGCTCTTAGTGACTTCCATGACAAGTGCTGTGCTCTTGTCTGGACTTTTTGTGAGAGTATACAAAAGTAGTTTTCCGTTTCCTTCTTTGGAAGATTTATCAATTCTGGAATGACAAAAGGCTAAGTTGACCTTGGCTCAGTTTGAACTCAGAGCAAATTGAGCTGGAATAAATACCAATGCTCTAATACTCTAACAATTCTGCCAATCCACCAGCCTGCACTGGTATTCATTTTATTGACCATAGTGGGATTTGAACTCAGAACAAATTATACAAAGCATTTTATCTAATACCCCTAATGACTATCAATTCACTACCATTATTGTTACCTTTTCGTTCTGTCAGATACTTCATGATCATGCCAAGGCATATTTTTGTCATAATTTTAACCATCATCAGCAGCAGCATTGTCTACTGAACACTGACCAGTCTCTTATGAAAACAATATGCTACACAGATGTCATGTTTCCATTGTTCATCAGCTTTCCACAACAATTACTACAAGATGAAAGTATTTTATGCTTCTTGTTTTTTGTTGATATTGTTATTGAATTTTACCTTTCTTTCTAAAAGCATCAAGATATATATCAGTTATTTATTTGGATTGAAGAACTTGACATGTCCTCCTTTAAAATAAGTCCCTCCCTCACCCTTCCCCACAAAATGTGGTTTCTGTTTATGTTAGAAATCATCAGTTTCTTCATTGACAGTCCTCTTCTCAGGGGACTATCATAACTTTGTGTTCTACATATAACACTTGTTTTTTGTTTTTTTTTAACACCTTTTTGAATTTATTTGATTTCTGTTTAACTTTCACATCTTTTTGTAACTTATCCCTTTAATGATTTCTCATCTGCAGCCCTTGTGGCAAATATTTATTATGTTCTGAGCTCATATTCTGCTTAGATCAACTTTGCCTTTCATCTCTCTCGGTTTAATAAAAATAATGTACCAATCAATTACTGGAGATGATGGTATCAGTTTACCTCTCCTCTCAAAATTGCTGGCTTGAGCCTAAATTAGAAACCATTATCATTATCATCATTATTATTATTATTATTATGAGCTAGCAGAATCGTTAGCAGACTGGACGAATGCTTAGCGGTATTTTGCCTGTTGATATATTCTGAGTTCTGCCAAGGTCAACTTTGCCTTTCATCCTTTCAGGGTCAATAAATTAAGTACCAGTGTAACACTGGGGTTGATGTAATTGACTAATCCCTTATCCAAAAATTTCAGGCCTTGCACCTTTAGGAGAAAGGATTATTATTATTATTATCATTGAGTGAGAGAGCAGTGCATGCCATCAAAGTGAAACTGGAATAAAATATACGAAGCCCAGTATGCCCATCATGACTACCCGTTTGATAAGGGTACACCAGGCACATGCATCACAACCATATGTGCGTGACATTGTGATCTCATTGAGATTAACAGTGCATGACCTTGCAGGTGGGGCCCAGTTAGAATTTTCTTCAGGTCAAGTGGCCTGTCACACTCAAAACGTTCCTGAATAAAGGTCATTTAAGGATGTTGAGCAAAACACCCATGTTTCCAAAGGTGAATTATTCAAACCCCAAAGAATTCCTCTCAACACATGGCTATGATGCTCCCCCACTACTTTTGACTCATGATCAGAGAAGCACATATCATCAGCCACCAAGGAACATGCCCAACTGGTTAAGGTCAAACAACCAACAAGCAAATCTGTAGTATTGAGCAAAATATTTGCTGTAGCCCATCTTTTATACTAAGACAAAACAATGTACATGATAACACTTCCAATCAGTTAAGATCAGAAGCCATGAGAACCACTGCTTGGTACTGCATCTATTATCATCATCATTATTATCATCATTATTATTATTTAAGGTAGCGAGCTGGCAGAGCACCCAGACTTTCATGCTGGGTGAAATGCTTAGCGGCATCTCACTCGTTGCTACATTCTGCCTTCAAACTCTGCTGAGGTTGACTTTGCCTTTCATCCTTTCAGGGTCAATATGATTGACTATCCCTCTCCCATCAAATTCCAGGTCATGTGCCTATAGTAGAAAGGATTATTATTATTATTAGTTAGGTAGTGTGCTGGTAGCATGCTGGCAAAATGCTTAGTGGCATTTTGTCTGTCTTTATGTTCTAAGTTCTAATTTTGCCAAGGATGAGTTTGATTCCCATCCCTTCGGGGTTGATAAAATAAGTACCAGTCAAGTACTGGGGTTGATGTAATCAACTATCCCTCTCTCCCAAAATATATATCAGGCCTTGTACCTGTAGTATAAAAGATTATATTTACTATTATTAAGCCAGCGATCTGGCAGAATTGTTAGTACTTTGGACAAAATGCTTTGCAGCATTTTTTCCAGTTCTTTACACCTTGAGGTCAAATCCTGCCAAAGTCAACTTTGCCTTTCATGTTTGGTAAAATAAAGTACCAGTCAAATACTACAGTCATTGTAATCAACTACCTCCTTCTCTCAAAATTTCAGCCCCTGTGCCTTTATTAGAAAGGATTATTATGATTTCACTATGGTGGTGAGTTGGCAGAATTGTTAGCATACCAGACCAGAGTTCTTAGCAGCATCTTATCTGCCTCTATATTCTGAGTTCAAATTTCACCAAGGTCAGCTTTGCCTTTCATCCTTTCGGGTCAAAAAAATAAGTACCAGTTGAGTAGTAGGGTTGATGTAATTGACTTACCCCTCCCCCTAAATTTCAGGCCTTGTGCCTATAGTAGAATGAATTATCATTATCACAGGCAAAATGCTTAGCAGTATTTCATCTGTTTTTACAATCTGAGTTCAAATTCTGCCAAGGTTGACTTCACCTTTCGTCCTTTCAGGGTCGATAAACTAAGTACCAGTTGTGTACTGGGGTCGATGTAATCGACTGTCTCCTTCCTCAAATTTCAGGCCTTGTGCCTATTGTAGAAATTATTATTATTATTATTATTATTATTATTATTATTATTATTATTATTATTATGGCAACAGGCTGGCAAAGCCAGTAGCATGCCAGACAAAATACTCAGTAGCACCTTGTTTGAGTTCAAATTCTGCCATGGTCAATTTTGCCTTTCATCCTTTCAGCATTGATAAGATAGTCAATTACTGGGGGTTGATGTAATTGACTTCACACTTCCCTCAAAAACTGCTGGCCCTGTGCCAAAATTTGAAACTATTATTATCATTATTGAGACACCAGATAAAATGTTATTTACACTTTTGTTACTCTATTTCTGTTGAAGTACAATTAATTTTGAAAATATAATGTAGTGAAATGTCTTTGTTATTATTAAACTGGGTGTTTGAAACATAAATTAATATGAAATTTTTAATGGAAGATTTTAATTTAGAACACTTTAACCTTTTTGTTGCTATATTTCTGTTGAAATACACTTTCTTTTAATTAATTTTGAAAATGATGAAGAATTTAGTCAAATAACTTATTTGGAACATATTAGCATGAACTTTTGATGGAATGTTTTAATTTAGACCAATTAAAAACAAACTATTTGTGTCATAGAACTGGCACTGAAAGGTTTAGCCCTTTCGTTACCGTATTTATTTTGAGATGCTCTGTGTTTTTATGATTTACTTTAAATATAACAAAGAATTTAGTAAAATAACTTAGTTATCATTAAGCTAGTGTTAGGAACATTAATTGTGACTAAGGTTTGGTGGAAGATTTTAATTCAAAACTTATGCAAACAAGACATTTGTACTCAGAGCCAGAGCCGGTTTCAGCCGGGTTGGTAACGAAAGGTTTAAGGATTGTTGGAATTAGAATAACATCACAGAGGACATTTTACAATATAGTAGCAGTCTTTTAATATAGTATCAGATTAATGTCTCGTGTTTGTGTCGGGCAGAATGTCTTGTGGTATTGTGGTTGACAGAATGTCTTGCTATACAGCACCAAACAGAATATTTAATTTTATAGCATCAGTTATAACTGTCTTGTATCATTGTGAGAATGTTCATATGGCAGGAATGGTAGTGCTAGATTAAATACCATTTAAGATGGTATATCATCAAATAAAGTGTCCAGCATTTTTTTGTTACAATCTTTTATGTTCTGAGGTCCAAATCTCATCAAGATCATCTTTATCTTTCCATCTCCCGGTGTCAATAAAATAGAATGAAAAAGCAGTAATGTATTGGGGAGTTCAAGTAATTAACTGTTCCCTCCCCACAAAATTTGTGCTTATGTCAGAAAGCATTGTTATTTGTTGCCTTAGTTGGTAAAGACAGAATTGGTAGAGCATCAAATAAAAATGCAGTATCTAGGTTGTCTTTGTTTTTCACTCTCCTGGGGTGGGATTAATAAACTGGAGTCTATTTAATCAGTTGTCCACCCCACGTGTGTGACCATGTGCCTACGTTAGAAACCATTATTATTAAGGTGGTGAGCTGGTTGAATTGTTACTACGCTGGGCAAAATGCTGCTAAGCATTTTGTCCATCTTTGTTCTGAGCTCAAATTCTGCTGAGGTCAACTTTGCCTTTCATCCTTTTTGGAGTCAATAAAATAAGTACCAGTTGAGTACTGGGGTCAATGTAATCAACTTAACCCTTCTCCCAAATTGCTGGCCTTGTGTCAAAATTTGAAATCATCATCATCATCATTATTATTATTATTGCAAGAATCGTTAAAGTGTTAGAAAACATGCTATGTAGCATTTGTCTCTTCACTTTCATCCTTTCTGGGTCGATAAAATAAGTACCAGTTGAGCACTGGGGTCCATTTCATTGACTTATATTTTCTCCTCAAAATTGCTAGCCTTGTACTAAAATTAGGAAAAAATTTTTGTTTTATTATAAAGCCTGTACATTCTAATTTAATTATCAGGGTTGTTATCTTGAGGTTTGACAACAAGTCTCCTCAAATTTCAAGAATCTTTTTTAGGATTCTTACAGGATGGTACTTTTCTGCAGACCAAGAATGTGAATCTTGATTCCAATATCTCTCATTTTTTTAAGTAGCAGTTAGGGTAGTATGCCAAGTGCATCACTTACCACTGGAATAAATGTTGGACCATAGAGATGGTTGCATCCAAAATATAGCCTCACTAGGTTAGTCAAAATTCTTTACATTCACCTCTTTTTGGCTTAAATCAAATTCAGGGTCAACTTTATTCCTTTCTGTGTCTCTGGAGTTCACAAATCAAATAAGAAATCCATGCTATTTAGTTGTTTTTGAAGAAGTTTTCTTTTTTTTTTTTTACTTGATTTAAATTATTAATATTTTTTGCTAGATATCATTCCTTTTCTTAAATCTTAAAGCATTTTACTAACATAGCAATCCTTTTACTAAATTTTTACATATCTTTTCTAACTTATTAATTACTTTATTAATTGATTGACCATATTGCTATCTTGTCAATAACTTAACAATATTTTCACTAAATTATCAATTGAATTATCTACCGTATCAATAATTTTACTAAAATGCACCAAATCATTTACTATCTTAATAGTTTTGTGAAATTATTGATCCTTTCACTAAATATATCAATTGTGGATTGATTTACTATATTATCAGCGATTCTAGAACTCTTAATGAATTAAAAATGAATATGAAATATAATTAAGAATATCTAGTAAAGAAAATTTAATGTGTTCTTTCTTTTAAAGGCATTTAGTTAAGGGAAAGACATTTTCATTCTGCCTCACCTTCTGTTTGTCTGTCTCTCTCTCTTTCTCTTCTGAAGTCAGTTTACTCTACCCTTCTGTTTCTTTCACTCTATCTTTTATTAATTTTATCTAATGTACTCTCTGTCACATTTTCTGTCTGTCTCCCCCTTTTATTTGTTTTTAATGAAGTCTACTTGCCCTTCTACCTCCCTCTCTTTCTATACATATATAATTTTGATGTCTATCAACCCTTTTTCCACCACCACTCTCTCTCACTTGCCCTTCTTTCTTCATTTCCATGTCTTATAAGACACTTTCCTCTACAGAGTCCGTCCTTAAGGAAAAAAGAGATTGAAACTAAAAGATAATAGTTACTCTCTCCCTCCACCAGTACAAATATTACTTGGAAATGTTTCTCATATGTGCAACTAATATCTAATGGTTAATAATATTAATAATAATAATAATTTTTCTAATCCAGCTCCTTTTATTTTGTTCTATCTCAGGAACATGTCAAAGTTTTGATTACAAATTTATTGCACTGCTAGCAAGTTATACAAGCTATAGTTTTAATAACATTATGTTGAAAATTTTATTTTCTTCCCCCAAAATAAGTGTCCATTTCCTACCTGAAACAATGACATTTCAGTGGCCAATATATTATTACTTATACTTGAAGTTTAAAGTATATTTATGTGTGTGTGTGTGTGTGTGTTTGTGTTGAGTTCTAACATCAGGTTGTTAGTATTGTTATGTCCAGGTGAAATCTTAAAATGTGTGTGTGTATATATATATATATATATATATATGCATGCGTATATATGTATGTATCTATGCATCTACATAGGTATATACAAATGTATGTGTGTATGTTTGTACCCCACCACTACTTGACAACTGATGTTGGTGTGTTCAAGTCCCCATAACTTAGCAGTTCAGCCGAAGAGAACCAATAGCATAACTACCAGGCTTTACAAAAAAAAATAAAAAGGTCTGGGGTCAATTTGTTTGACTAAACCCTTCAAAGAAGTGCCCCAGCATGGCTGAAGTCCAATTACTATAACATGTAAGAGATAAAAGATATGTATATGTATTTACTTATATGTATGTGCATGTTATGAGACCTCACATGACTAGCTTGTCCAAATCCAGATTTGCTAATTCTATGAGATCTCAAGACATCATTTACTAATTGAAGTGATAGCCATATTCTATAAAGAAATGGCAGTCATCATTTGTATGTATTATATGTATATATCTACTATATACATGTCTTTCTTGCTGTATATATATATGTACATATACAGATTTATTCAAAAAGAATGAATTGATTTCATTACGCAATGTTTTAATAAGGAAAAGCAATAGAAAACTCCAGCTGAGTCACAAGTATTTACTCACAATCAATTTTTATTTCCTGTCTTACAAGTGTTCAGTGTGGCCACCACCTGCAACATGGGCAACATCAATGCGATAAGAGAATTCCTCCCAGACGCGTATCAGCATATTATGATCCACCGAGTTGATTGCTGTTGTTATTCAATGTTTAGGTCATCAAGGTTAATGAGTAGCAGTGGAATGTAAACGCGATCTTTTACATATCCTCACAAGAAAAAAAATCACACAACAGCAATCAGCTCAGAGGATTGTGATATGCTGATACGCGTCCAGGAGGAATTCTCTTACCACATTGATGTTGCCTGTGCTGCAGGTGGTGGCCACATTGAAAACTTGTAAGAAAGGAAATAAAAATTGATCGTGAGTAAATACTTGTGACTTAGATGGAGTTTTCTATTGCTTTTCCTTATTAAAATATTGCGTAATGAAATCAGTTCATTCTTTATGAATAATATGTATATACATATATATGTGTGTGTGTATTGTCATGTTGGACCACTGAACTCAGCACTTTTTTTATTCTCTCTCTATTTCCGCTTATTCCTTTTTGTTGAAGAGTGTAGGCTTGAAACGCAAAAGACTTTTCCATTTTTTCCTGAGTGTGAAACTAATACACTTGCTTGTTGTTCCTACACCTGTCTTTATCTTTATTTTTCTATAAATTTGAACTATATTTATAAATATATATATATATATATATATATATATATATATATATTTATATGTATGTATGATGTATGTATGTATTATGTATGTATGTGTGTATATATATATCTATATATGTATGTGTGTATGTATATGTGTATATATGTATGTATATGTGTATATATATGTATGTATAGAAATGTATGTATATGTGTATATATATGTATGTATATGTGTGTATATATGTATGTATATGTCTGTATATATATGTGTATATATATGTATATGTGTGTATATATATGTATATATATTGTATATATATATATATATATTTATACATATTTATACATATACACATATATGTATGTGTATATATATATGTACTGGTACATGGTGTCCTTAAATTACCTTTACAATTAAAAAAGCAAATTTGGAAAAAAAATGAAAAATAAGGATAACTCGAGTTTATTGGAAAATGTAGGCAAACAAATAAAATTTCATAAGAGACATCAAAAGACTTCTATGTGGTTGCCTCCATCACCTGCAAAGGAGTTGGTTGATTCATAGTTAGTTGGTTTATTGATTTAATGGATTGTGAAAGTTGTAAAGATAATTTACGAACAACCTGTGTGTTTGTATATATGCGTACATACATACAAACATACATACATACATACATACATACATACATACATACATATGTACATATGTATATATATATATATATATATATATATATATATATATATATATATATATATATATATATATATATATATATATATGTATATATATATATATACATATATATATGTATAAAATCAAAATAAGCAACACAGATTTCAAAGATGATTGCAGTACGCAGGTTTCATGCTACTCCATTTATTTAAGTAATGCGAGCATTACATTAAATGCAATATGAAGAGCAATCTTCAGTTGCACGAAAATGCAGAAAATTACAGTAGAATAGACATATTATAATTGTGGCAACATTTCAAATCCAAGTGGGAGAAAGAATACATAAAAATCCAAGTGGGAGGAAGAATACATGAATCCATCTTGACATAGCCGAGTCTATCAGGCTAGTAATTGATTCTAGACAAAAGTTCTAACTGTCTCTGATTTTATTGTCTCTTATCTAGTGGTGATAGCATAAGGGACAATTACTTCTAAGGAAAATATATATGTATATATATATATATATATATATATATATATATATATATATATATATATATATATTGGGTCATCCCATACATAATGCAGTTTTTTTTCAATTGCATGAACTAAAAGTCAAAGGGGGATGGAGTAAACTACCTGTATCAACTTGTTATAAAAGCAGGTCATAATTTTACCTTGTACTTATTCATAGTGCAAGTGTTGAAGAGTGCAGTTCAATCTTAAGAGTTGTTTTTTCAAAGCTATAATAGAAGTGACAAAGTAGTATATTCAGCATATTTTGCCTTTTGCGTTCTATAAAGGCAACAACACAACAGAAAGTGTGAGGAATATTAATGCAGTATATGGGGATCGGACAATAGGTGTAAGCCAGTAACAACGGTGGTTCCAGAAATCTGAGCCAGAAACTACAGCCTAGAAGACAAGCCTCATCCTGGAAGATCTGTAGAGCTCAATGAGGATGTCCTGCAAACCCTGGTGGAACAAAATCCCATCATAACTGTTGAGGAACTGGCAGAGAAGCTTGGATTTGGTCATTCAACCATTCATCAACACCTGCGTTCCATTGGAAAAGTCAGTAAATTGGGTCAATGTGTTCTGAGCCTAATCCTTGGCCACATACACCGAGGATGACATTCCAAAGACTGGAGCAATTTGAATCGGAAATGATGCCCCACCCATTATATTCACCAGACACTGCCCCATCTGATTATCATTTATTCCACAGTCTTCAAAATCATTTGGATGGAAAAAAAGAATTCTGTAGATGAGGTCAGAACAGTACTGGGGGATATTTTTTGTCATGGACAAGTGAATTTTGGAAGAGGGGCCTTACAAGTCTACCAGATAGATGGAAGAGCATTGTAGAAAATGAAGGAGAGTATATTTTAGATTAAAAAAGAACTTTGTTTATCTTAATTTTGAAAAATAAATGAAGTATAAAAAAAACTGCATTATTCATGGGATGACCCAATATATATATATATATATATATATATATGTGTGTGTGTGTGTGTATGTATATGTATATATATATTATGTATTGAATCTTTATATATTCTTATACCTATTGCCACTACCTCTGGAAATATATATTAACCCTGTGTATTTATTTTTTATATTCACTTTGAAGATTTTTTTTTCCATTAAATCCCTCCACAATTTGTAGTTGATATATTGGTCATGCAGTTCCATTTCCTTCTTACAGTTTATAAGCTATAAAACACACACCCAAATTGTTTAAGATCTTTGGGTGGTTTTGGTTTATTTCTCTTGTTGTCTTATTTAATTTGTTTGTGATTCTCTGTAGAATTCCCTGCTTTTTGAATGCCACTGTCTGAAATTTTAAAATCTTCAATTTTTAAAGAAGTTATTTCCTTTTTTTCCCCTCTTTTTGTTACTTTTATGACGTAATGGACAAGCATAAAAGTTTACTTTTGAAGTTGCAAGGCTTTGGTGTTCATTGTCATCATAAAATATTTCATTGTCACAGAGAGTGGCTCTGAGACTTTGTACTCCTAAACTGTCTCTCTCTCTTGATACCTGATGTCTCCCCAAGTCTAGTTCATTTAGAAGGGCTTCAACAGAATACTGCAAGTTAATTTATTTTACAGTGCTGTAAACATTGTAAATATCATTAAAAAAATTGTTCGCAATTAATTAACAGTGTAAAACTTATCTGGGCAGTTATTTGCCAAATATTTTGCATATTCAAGGTACCTATTTACAACAAAGGACAGTGAATCATCAACGTTAAGTATATCAGTATGGACACAGTCAAGGGTATCAATAGCATAACATAAAACAGTTTTAATGAGATTTGTATGTAACCTTTATAGCCTAATAGTTTTCATCCTTGGTTACTACCAGGGTACTATGGAATTCATTTCATTCATCAAATAATTCTTCCCTGCTTTTGTTTACTGCTGTTGATAATGTGTATGTTGAGCAAACAATTATGCATGTATGTTTGTTTATCAAAAGGTATGTCAAGGTTTTGAATTAAAAACTTATTTCAGTGCTGCCTTGGTTATTGTATGTGAGTGTGTGAATGTATTTGTATATAGATATGTGCAATGTGAAAGCATGTGCTGAGTGGTTATGGTATAAGGTTCATGATCATAAGATCATGAGTTTGATTCCTGGATTTGGCAGTTCGTTGTGTCCTCAAGTAAGGCTTGTCATTTCACATTTGTTTCTGTCAATTCAACTGAAAATGAGTTCCAACCAAGTGCTGGTGCTGCACTCTCTCCCTCTAGCTGTCACAACCATGATATCCCATCAAGTCAGTGGGCTGGAAGAGCTGAGAGAGTGTACCTGTATCAGCTCATAACTATATAGGCGCCTAAAAAAACAATTAGCAAAAACATGGTACACATGCCTGGTTGTATGCATTTGTGAGCAACAGCTATGGTCATATATGTAATTGCAGCTATTAATAGATAACTTATACTAATACACCAATAATTAAAAATATTTAGTCTTCTTCCAGCATCTTTATCTTTTTTGTATGATTAAGAAAAATCTGTTATGTCTCAGGACAAGTTCCACTCGAAATTGTGAATTGAATTCAAGTAACAATGAAAAGAAACAAAATGTTAAGACCAAAGAAAATTTACAATGCAATAAAATTTAGCAACAAGAAGGAATAAAATATAGATATTCAGTTTTCATGCAGCAAGAATGTTTTGTTTTGAATTTAAAGCTACTTTCATCAATTCAAGTTCACATTTGTTATGTTTAAAGATTTAATAAAAAAATTTTTTTGATATATTTTGTAATAGCTACTTGTTAAGTTACACTAAGAGACAAAGTTTCAGTTCTGGGAGCTTAATCAATAAAATGGAACCTTAAACATACATACAGAGTATTTTAGTTTTTAAAGATGTATAACATACAATTTGTATAGGTATTTGGTAATTTGAAATGTTTAACGCGGGCACATATATACTTGTTATCTTTTGTTTTTCCAGTAAATGTTGCAAATATTAAAATAGAAAAAAAAGTCTTCTCATTTCGTTAACAATGTAAAACTTATCTTGGCAGTTATTTGCCACATTTTCAATTTTTTACACACCATTAATTCCAAATATCTCCCTCTCTCTCTGTCTGTCTCTCTCTCTCTGTATACACACACATACATATGGTATTTCTTTCAGAGTTATATGTTGTGTGACTTTTTCCCTTGGATTTTGTGTTCTTTATTTTTCAAATAAAGCTGAAGTGTGTGTGTGGTATGGAATGAGACTTATGTTCAATGTATTATAAAACAGTGCTAGCTATGCAGTGGCCACTCAAAGAAAATAGTAATAATAATATTTTTATTGGCCTTCACCCCACACGTGTATCTATCTAGGTATGCTGGAACTCATAGTATAGCAAACTCTTTCAATTCTATTTTTCATTGCAATGATGAGTTTGTTAGAGTGAAACAGTACTATAATTGTAGCAGTCAATTATAATTTTACAATGAGCACACGCACACACACACACACACACACACACACACACACACACACACACACACACATATTAATATTCTAGAGTTGCACTTGTTTAACATATACCACATTGATGCATGTTAAGACAAAAACCATTTTCATCACAGCAAAATTATTGCAGCCATTAAAAAGCACATATATACTCTTATGTTCACTTTTGTTTTGTTATTCTAATGGTGAATATTTTTTATAATATAAGTCACTACTCCAAACACAATAGGTTTATAGAACACTATAAATTATTTCCTTACACACACTACACGTACATAATCATAGAAGAAGATGGGAAAATATTTATAAGTTTTCACCTGTGGAAATTGAACCTCAAATCTGCCATAAACTGTTTGGCCTTGCTAACCACTACAGTAAAGCAACCCTCGCTCTGTGTATGTTTGTGTGTCAGTTCATATAGAGCTCAAATATTAGTGTTTTTTCCTTTCAAAAATGAAACAGAAGGTTGATGTAGGGTTTTAAAGTATTGGTTTCCCTACATATTTTATGAATTTCTTTGCTTATATTTTGATATTTAGTATTTATTTAAAAACTACATTTTTCTTCTGCTTTTAAAACAAATATTCATACTCTTCTGAATGTAAGTAAACAAACAAGGCTTCAGGGAAATTGCTGTAGTTGTGATATGTCAGAAATATAACCCATCTCTATATCACTTTTTTTTTCTTTCACCCTTCCTCTAACCTGTCTGTTCCTGGAATCAAAATGCTGCTGTACTGATGATGTCTATTGAGGCAGAAACGTGTGCCCTTAGCTGTACTCTTGTCTCAGAAAAAATCAGACTCTTCTTTTTTTTTGCTTTAATGAATTTTCAATTCAGAAAAATTTTTCATGTTTGAGATTATCTCCCTTTCTCATTTGGAGGCAGTCCCTGTTGCCACTAGGCTGTTGTTCACCTTAGAAAGTGAACATACAAGAATTTATCTTGTATGTTATTTAATATACCTTTATTAGTCTTTGTTCAAATGCTTAGTACCAGTCACCCTATACCATTTCTCTTAGCTTATCTTAATTTTAATTATATATGTATGTATGTATATATATGTAGATGCATGCATGTATGTATTTTCGTGATACACTGACATATATATCTTATTGTTTCATCTGTCCTGTCCAAGCCTGTTAATTATTTTGTAATATGAACAAATAATTACTTATATGACTTAACTGAATTAATTTTTAATTAAATTTCTATTATCTCTTTGAATTTAGAAGACAACACAACTCAACAACAAAGTTTCTATATAATTTCTTTTGAAATGGTATATCTATTAAAGATAAAAAAAAAAAAGATTGTCCAAAAAAAAAAATCAATAAATAAAAGGCAGCAAGCACTGATATGTGTCTTATTCTGAACCTACTGTACAGAGTCCTTACCTTTGTAATGGCTATATTACTTTAATTACCTACATTATTCTCAGTATCTCACTAATAACAATATATATATATATTTTTTTTTAATAACTTAGCCAAAGAACAAAGGTCAATGCCAATGACCTTTTTTTTTTTTGCTGACCTCTGGGACTTGTGGGAGGAAGTTATCCTCATACTAGAGACCTGGCCAAAATGCTTGCAACAGAATGGTCACTGTTAAATACACCCAAGGGCTAGGTGGTTGTGTTAAACCAGGCAATGGGTTATAACTACACTGCTGTCATTACCTGCTAATGATCACATTACGTTCTAATAACTACAATACTGTCATTCTCCTCCTTTCAATGACTACATTACTGTTCTTTTCATGTTTTTCTTTACTTTTCCTTATCCCAATTGATTTAACCCTCATCCTAGTGTGTGTGTATGTAAGTATATATATATATATAATACAGTATGTGTGTGGTGTGTGTAAATATGTGTGTGTGTATGTGTTCATTAAACTTTTACTGACAGTCTGATGAAGATGAGGGAAACCAAAGCTTCAAAGTCACTGTCAAGACTAAAACATTCATACACACACATGCACACACACACACACACACACACACACACACACACACACAATATGTATGTATATATGAATGTGTGCATGTATGTATACTTATGCTTGTCTGTGTAATGATTCATGTGTTGTTTAATTTGGCTGGATTACTGTCAGAAATATGCTGAAGTGGTCAATGTGTATACTATAGTGTATGTGTGTGTGTATATATATATATAGACTTTCTCTATTCCCGAGCGTTAAACTAATGCATCCTTTTGTTGTTTACACCACCTGTCCTCGTCTGTTGTTTTTTTCGTAAATTCTCCCATATATATATATATATATATCATATATTTAAATGTAATTTTGATGTGTTTTGTAATATCATGTAAATATTATGTTGCTAGAACAAAAATGAAATCCTTAAAATATTAAAATAATTCAATCATTTATTATTGTGCCTTAATTTGGTTGTTAGTTTTTGGACACATATTCATTTCTGACCTTCACGCCACCCTCATGTCATCCCCACTTCACAGCACCTTCTCACTTTATTTTCACCAAAATTTCATTTTTAATTAATTGATACCAGCTTTTTTGACAATAGAATCCATAAAGTTAATTAATTGATACCAGCTTTTTGACAATAGAATCTATAAAGTTTTCTTGTTTATTGGTTGTTTTTGCTTCTTGTGTGTCTATAAAATATAAGTATTTTATAACATTTCTAATGATACTGTCTGTGTGTGTGTGTGTTCATTTGTTTGAGAATACACTTTATGTAACTAAAACAAGATAATCAATTTCCATTTAGCTGTCTGCTAATGGTACCTAAAAAAAACCCCTGTTGGGGTTAAATATACCATGACATCTTAGTTGAAAGGGATCCATATTAAATACAATTAAGACTGACAGTTGCTTTTTCTGGTTGTTTTTTTTTTTATTATTATCTATGCGACACGGGTTCTAGCTCTTGAATGACTCAAAGTAATCCTATGTAACTCTAGGCTTTGGATTAATTAGTGAAGAAGATTATAAAATTTCATTCTATTTATTATCTGTGTGTATGTATTGATGTCATTGGCTTCAATAGAGATGCCATGTCTAAATCTGCCATCCCAAATAATATGATTTTCTTTTTACTATTAGTTATTTTTATAATAACTTGTAGCCATATATAATTGCCTCTCATATATGCAGTATATCATGCTGCTGATGATGATATTGATGTTGCTTGATTGACTAATTAATTGATGATATAATATTATGGTAGAATTGATGATATAAATTATGGTAGAATGGAGTACTTTTTTCATTTTTCTCACTGACCATTTAAATGTTAAGAGAAAAAATGATGGAGGTGACATAGGTTAGAGAAGTTACATGGTACATTTTAATCTGAGTCTGTTTAAAGTAACAAAGACGGTCAGTTTTTATTTGTTGTTATGTGTGCCAGACAATGAAAGACTACCACAAGTGGTAAAATGCTATGAAACCCATCCAATCCATGCGAGCATGGAAAACTGAGCATAAAATAGTGTTGATAACAAAGAATCAAATTGATACCAAATATGGACAATAGATTAATAAAATAGAACCTGAAAATGAGAATAATGGTGAATGTTTTTATTTGTAATTTTGTGCATGTGTGTGTGTCTAAAAGAAATTTTAGTAAAGTTATTGCTAATTATTAAATATCCAAAGTTTCTTTGGTTCAGACCCGGTGATTAACCAAGATTTTGAAATTGATGAAGTCTGGATTTGTAAGGTTTAAAGATACGCCTTAATAGAGTGCTGGTCTTCACCATCACACTATATGGAATATATTTTACTAGTCTTTACTAGTAGTTTGTTTTGTACTGCTACCTTCACCATCAATGTGTGAAGAGAAGTATTTACATGGCAGCATGAAAAGAAAGCAGAATATTTTCTGCTTCAAAATCAGCATTCAAACGTGTGTGGGTTTGTTTGCAAAAGATGAAAACAAATTGGTATTGACATGAGTTTCTAATTGTCATTTATTTTTAACAACTTGAGTTGTTTCTCTTTTCTTTTTGTTTTGGACCACTATGATTATGTTATCGTATGACCATCCCCAGTAATCAGTGGAACATTAAGTGCTGTACTATTGAACTCTTTGGCTAAAAGCCTTGTGTCCAACAAGATTTACGGGCTGCTCAATTTATTGCATACATTGCTAATTCCTATCAATTCTTGGAAAAATTTCTGAGTTTACAGAAACTCATGAGATTTGTGCTATGAGGGAGAAATGCTGTTGTGCCGTTGAGAGCAATCTGTTGTTGCAACTGAAAGTCAATCCTTTTACTCACTGCAGCATTTTTGGTGATTAATTTCCAGTCAGGTATGGCTACCACTTTAGAATTAAACGTTAATCAACATTAATGAAGAGTGTGTCTGTAGACCATGATTTTGGTTATAATGGTATGCCATATATTTACTTAACTTTCAAACATCAAATATCAATTTAGATAGACTGATATTTAATAATCTTTACAATCTGCTTTATAGCAAAGGCAAAAAATATATTTCCTTTTAAGAGCGTTCATATTTTACTGTGAGATTAATTGGATGACTTATATGTTGTTTAGTCTATGACATTATTAGCTAAATCATTGGTTAAGTTAACCAAATATACATCCTTTATATTTTTGCTTTTTTTTTTTTTTTTTTTCAATCTTTAAATTGAAGTAGTATCCTAACTCCATTAAGGCAGAATTTGTATTGCTTGTCAAATTTAGTTTGTTGCAACCATGTATGAAAAGACTGGAGCATTGTATTGTTGGTCACATTGAGTTCTATCATTTGACTATGTAAAAATAACTATACTGCCAAGCTGATGGCAGACTATTGGCTTTAACACTGTCATGGAAAGTTATGAATAAAGTACATGCATTAACATTCTCGGGTCTGAAAACACTTCTGCAGTGTTAAAATAGGAAAAGTCATTGTATGCAAAATGTATTTCATGAAGTCTTACTGTCTTCAGTCATCGTAATTTTCTCCATTTAGCTGTTTGGGCAATAATTGGTGTCCTTCAATTGAAAAAAAAAAGAAAAGAAAAAAAAATTGCTTTCAATAATACTGTCTTGTTTACATAAGCCAGTAGTTTCTAGTTAAATGTAAAATATTGTGCATGTATGCATTCATTCATTTCTGGTGATTCTGCCAGGAAAAATCAGTGTTTCAATTACTTCAATTAATTAATGTGTAGCATTATTAAAAGTTTAGACTTAATTAGTTGCTCTACAATTATTACTAGTCTGCTTTATTGTACCAAACTTCCATCTCTGTTATATATATATAGTGGAGTAGGGTATTCTCATGAAGCAAGAACAACTATCTTGGAATACTGTATCATAAATATTAACATTTGATTTTTCCAAAATCTGTTTCCTTCAGTATTAAATAATTATTTTTTCTTACAATTTTGTTCTTAATTGTTATACTTATTATTAAGAAATCCATCAATATTCTTGGAAGCCTTGTTTAAACTTCAGGAGTATTTTATTATTATTTTTATTAATTATTATTATTATTATCATCATCATCATCATTATTATTATTATTATTATTATTATTATTATTATGGTAAGCTGGCAGAATTGTTAACATGTTGGGAAAAATACTTAGCTACATTTCTTCCAGCTGAGTTCAAATTCCACTGAGGTTGACTCTACCTTTCATCTCATCCGTTTGGGGTTGATAAAGTAAGTACCAGTCAAGGACTGAGGTCACTGTAATTGACTTGTCCCCCACCAAATTTCAGGCTTTGTGCCTATAGTAGCTATTATTGTTGTCATTATTATTATTATTATTATTATTATTATTATTATTATTATTATTATTATTATTATTATCCAAAGGCGGCAAGCTAGCAGAATCATTAGCATGCCAGGTAAAATGCTTAGTGGCATTTCATCCATCTTTTATGTTCTGAGTTCAAATTCCAACGAGGTTGACTTTGCCTTTCATCCTTTCAGGGTCAGTAAAATAAGTACCAGTTGAACACTGGGGTCGATGTAATCGACTTGTCTCCTACCCCCAAATTGCTGCCCTTCTGGCAAAATTTGAAACCATTATTATTGTTATTATTATTATTATTATTATTATTATCAAAGGAATTTGACTTGTTTGTTTTGTAATTGCTTGTAGGATGTAACTATATATATTATAATATGCATAGTTATCTACAGGTGGATATATATATATATATATATATATATATTCTTTTATATGTTTCAGCCTTGAGGCTGTGGCCATGCTGGGGCTATATATATATATATATATATATATATTTGAATTTCCTACCTCTCCTCTTTTCTCTTAAATTTTGTTTGTGATTATATATTATTACATGTTTGTGTACATATGTATATAAGCTCTACCATCTTTAGATATTTTTTCTTGCTCAGAGTAAAAAAAAACTAAAGATGTATGTATATATTTCCTTCTTGATTATCAACTCTTAAAATATACACTATTTTTTAGCTAATTTTTGTTTTTTCCATAGTTTAATGACATTTAATTTGTAAATGATAACTGCTATCAAGTAGTCTTAAAAAAAGAAATGAATTTCACTTTTTAATATTTGTTGGATGTTTTTGATTTGTTGTTTAATAGCTAATGGCTCATAACAGAATGTTTTGTAGTTCACAAAAGTTTTTGCCGAAAATCCTATTTTTCTGAAGAACATAAATGTTTCTGCTCTACTCCATCAAACAATGGTATTGCACATTGTCCCATTTTGCTCTAAGTTTATTTTCTGAGAATGACATTTGTTATGGTTTTTATTTTTTTCCTTGAATTTAAAATGTCGGTAAATTTATATTTTCTTTTTTTTTCTTCATTTAGAATTTTGATGAAGTCTTAAATATCTTGTTTAAGCCTTAGGTGACTCAGGACTTGAGATGTTGCAAAGATTTTCTCTTTGCAATTATTGGAGGCCATTTTGGTGATATTTGTGAATTTAACAATTGAAAGAGAGATTTATATTATATAACCATAGTAAAGAGTGGCTTTATATGACCTTATTGTCCACTGATTATCAACAGGCATAGACAACATGCCATATTTTATCCTGAAACAGTTCTGACAAAACTATTAAAGTACCTCTCTACCATCACCTACACAGAATGATGAAAGCAAATGTGTAATTCACATTTAGAGAAAGAAACATTTCTGACTGTTAATGTTGATCCTTCTTACTTTCACTTTTAAAACTAAACTTGTATACAGATATCTATCATTTCCATGTGTTATTTCTTTTTTATTGAATTATTATTTCTTTCACTAAACTATTCGTTATTAGTTATTCTTAATGAATTATGTCTAATAAGTCACTGACCTACACATTGTTAGTTTATTCCAATTTAAGTAAATCTTATTTCATTAAACTACATACTGCTAGTTAGTCCAACTGAATTATGACACCATTTCATTATTTAGTCCTGTTAAAATATATAACTATTTATTATTCCTAATCAATTATCACTGATTTAACTAAACTACAAACAAGTAGTCATTCCAATTGAGTTATTACTTATTTCATTAAACTACACAGTGTTAGTTATTCTTATTAATTTATATTTCACTAAACTATGCACTGTTAATTATTATTTATTTCACTAATTACACAGTTATTCCTATCCATTTCTAAGTTTCTTTGTTGTTTTTTATATTTGTTGCTAATTGCCATTTTATCATCTCAATCACAATTTATCAGCTGTTAATATATAAACATTTCAAGCCTTTTTAATCACAAACCATTTAAGTAATATTTGCATTTATTGTAATTTTCATTGGCCGAGTAAGTCCTTTTTTGCTGGTAGGCACATAGAAGTGGATCAACCCTTTTGTTACGTTAATTCAGTTGAAATATTCTTCCTTTGATTCAATTAATTTTGAATATAATGAAGAATATAGTAAAATAACTTTGTCATTATTTCTCTAATGTTTAGAACATAAATTAACATGAAATTTTGATGGAAGGTTTTATTAGATCACTTAAGCTCTTTTGTTACCAAATTTCTATTGGATTACACTGCCTTTGTTTCAATTAGTTTTGAAAATAATGAAGAATTTAGTAAGCTAGGGTTCAGAACATAAATTAACATGAAATTTTGGTAGAAAGTTTTAATTTAGTTCACTTTAAAACAAGAAGTTTGAATTGTAGAACGAAGGGTGATCCCTGGTAGGTTAGTATCACAAGGGTTAGTAATCTTGATCTTGTGGTTTGAAATATACATCATTGTTGGTCTGTACTTCTAGGTATTTCATCAATTAAAGGAATTAACCACATCCATGTTTAACCTGGACATTGTTTGGTCCTATTCCTCTCTCATCTCACATAGTAATGCTGTCATGTGATGTTTTTATGAATGGGAGAATACATTATGTAACAATATAATGACATTGTGAATCTTTAATTAAACATTGCAAAAAAAATTTTTTCTGTTTTTTTTTTACTATATAGCAGTTAATAAATTCTTCAAAAGATAAAATAAACAACTACTGCTAAATTACTAAAGAATTTTTTTCTTCCTGTGTTAATTGTAATAATTGTTAAGGTTATACTGCATTTTTTTGATTGCTTGACAATATTTCAAGGATTGTGATATTATGCCTTATTGAAGAAGTTTAGATTTTTATATTTTATAAGAAATTTAAGAAAATTGTCCAAAATTACTTTCAAGTTACTAATTGTTGAAATTTATATTTTATTTACTTGCATTTATTGAAGCTATTTTTATTTAGTTTTTTTCCAACTACATTTAGTTCTTCAGAAATTTCCTAAAATATATGGTTATAGTTTGGTAGAGCTGTTGTCACAGTTCTTAATTTTTTTCCTTTTACTTCATAATTTATGGCAGTAGTATCAGCAAATGTCCTTGTCTGGTGATCTGGTGCAGATTAATATTTTTTTGTCTCGTCTTTCTAATCAATATATAAATTTGGAAATGTATAAATGAAATGGAGTGTAATATTTTTTATTTCTTTGGTAAAAAAAAAAAAAAATCTATTAATTACAACATTCCTTAAAATTTTGTAATTAATGATTTGTAATTATTTACTTGTAAAATACAATTTATTTTTTAAGCTTCATTCTATTTCTTAAATTTATATTCCTTGTTACTTTCTTTTACTTCTTTCTTTGATTGCTTAACAATTTTATCCCCATACCCTACTCAAACTTGGTTACTTCACTTTATATAAATGGAAGTTAACC
>NC_142944.1:33151430-33186430 GCF_046866305.1 Octopus bimaculoides | reverse complement strand
CTGTGTAGCTACACCAGGCAGGGCAGTCCTGTGCTTGCATTTCCCAGGTGTCATGGCTGATCTGAAAATATCTCTGAAGCATTCAGTATATTTTTGAAGCACTTCTTTTGTCCACCGTGCATGTGCTTGACTTCTACCAGTTCATTACGTATGTATGTATAATGCATGTATTTTAAGATTTTGCTTAGGCATAGCAATACTAATAACTAGTGTTAGAACTCAATACACATATGCTAGAGAATAAAGCATTGATCAAGTACAGAGTGTAATATGAATTTAATGAAATTACTAGTGAATAGAAATTATGTAATCAACTTCAATAGCTGATAGCTGTTTCTGCTACAAGATACAGTTCACTTATAGCTCAGTGTTTGTGCAATGCTTTATAACTTCCTCAGAGCTTCTAAAAAACCTCCTTTGTGATTTATTTAATTCATATCTATATATATAGACAGATGTATATGTGTGTGTATATATATATATATATATATATATATGATTTGCCTTCAAATTTAAATATGTAGCCTTTCAGTGTTATTTTTATGCTGGTACCAGCTGTATGTGAAACCATGTTTCTAATTTTACTATAATTTGCTGAAATTTCAATGGCTTTATCTAACCTCTAACATCTATCAGAGATTTTTAAAACTATTGAGGTAATGATGGGCTATCTATCTAATTTGGATTTGCTTGGATAAGCACTTTGTAAGTCATATTGGTTGAGACAGTCTTTCTTACATGTTAGCCATAGGAGAAGACATATTTAGTGAACAATAGCGTTATGAAATGTTACATCACTCATGCATGTCATTTCCACATTATTCCACAGCAGAATCAGCATTAGTACATAGATATAGGATTACTACAATCATACTACTTATAATGCAACCTGTAAGGTAGCTGGATCAGTTACTATCATCGGTCTTGTTCAGGAGGGTCTTTGGCTACTGTTGTGCACATTTAGAAACATCTTAATTATTGGGTGTATGATCAAGTGGAAATATTACAGTCCATTTTTCAGTGGAAATATTGACACTCCAAACAGGCTAGGTAGGCTGTTCAACAAAAGAATTAAATATATATCTGTACACTGTCATAAGCCCATTTGTTGCCCCATTTACACTATCAACATACTGAAGAACACAACATATCAATGAGAAATATTGAAATAGAAGCCCTACCCTATTACAGACACAAACAACTGAACACATACAAGAGAACATGTATGGAATAACAGAGGCAAGTAATACACCACATCATAGATAATACAATGAATTATGGAACAATATAATATGAATTACTGATGTAGACAAGATTAACCCTTAGTACACTATAGGTGCATCATGTCACTGTATGAATTTTCTCCCCTGTAGTAACAGGACTGACAGGGGAAACAATTCTAGAGAAAATGCAGTGTGCTAAAGGTTAATTTAGAAAACAATAAAACAGCAAGTATTTAGATAGACAAATGAACAGTGGAAACAGCTATATGTGTGCAAGTTGCTTTGGGGCAGATAAAAGGAAGGAAAATATTATAGGGGTACCCACAACAATTGGAACATGTTTTGGGATGATTCCAATTGAAACAGAAATACATATGGAAATAGCAGAAAAAAAAAACCATACACAGACATGGAGACTCACTACCATAAATGTTTACTACCACACTCATTAACATACATAACACCATTGCCGCTATACACATCATAGATTAACATGACAACAAACATATACTTACACAGATTAACTTGTCACCTTTGTATATAAATACTGAGCGGTTGCAAAGAACACATTGAGAAGATTAAAGAAGTGAGTGTCACCAATGCACATGTTAATTGGTTGCATGATCTTCTCAAATTCAGTATGTATATGTGTTTGTGTGTGCGTGTCACAGGCACACGTTTATCTTTATCTGTTTTAACATTGTTCTGGTATGAGTCAGATGGAATATATTGATACAGTTTTTCTACAGCTGGATGTCCTTCCTGTCACTAACTCTCACTTATTTCCAAGCAAGGTAATATTTCTCTATGGACAATCATGTAATCACAAAAGACTGGAAATGAAAGATGCTCCTTGTATGATAGTGGCACCCATATTACTATAATATTAACAAGGAGACACAAACATACAAACACACGCACACATACATGACAGGATTCTTTCAGCTTGCATCTACCCTAGCAATTCCGCTCACAAGGCTTTACTTGACCTGGAGTTATACTAGACAATTCTTGCCAAGGTGCCATGCTGTGGGACTGAACTTGAAACCTTGTTAAGCCTTAATGCAAATTTAGCAAAGATTAAGCTGTTAGTAAGTAGGGAAGAAACCAGAACCTTGATATCACTAGGGCAATGACCATACTCAGTGTAGAAATGGAGTAGGTATAAACTCCATGTGCTGTACTCAGTGAAAGCTATGAATACACAAAAGATGTAGAATGAGAGGCAAACTAACAGAGAAAGCATACTTTTTGTGGCAGATACTCTGGAGCTGTATACACTAAAAGCACACTGGAAATGGACTCTCTTAAATGCTGGCTGGTTCATTAGAAGTAGTTGATAGCTTCTGTTACATAGGAGACATAATTAGCAGGAAAAGCGGTGAGTCAGAACGTTTAGTAGCCAGAGTAAGAACAGATTTTATGTCCAGGGAGCTACTCCCTCTGCTAGCAACAAAGGTATTTTCCCTCAGACAAAAGAATATGGTTTTTATGTTAAAAATGCTAAGCTGCATGATAGTGAGATACAGAAGACCTGTGCAAAAAAGATATAAAGCAGGCATGTTCCATTGGATGTGTAATACTAGTATGCACGAATGCCTGAATACAATGAACTGAGAGAATAATCAAATCTAAAGGATATCAGGTATTTTGTTCAACAGAGAAGACTGTGCTGGTATGGGCTTGTGATATGCAAGGAAGCTGACAACTGCATAAAGAAATGCCCATCCTCCAATGAAATCAATGAAAGAGATAGATAAAGGAAGATTTGAAAAGAAATGATGAAGGTTGAATGAAGAGACATTGTATCCTTTAGAAGTTAAATGTTTTTGAATGTTTTCTTGAGGTATAAGTTTTGATAATAGATGTTATTGATCTTTGCAACATAGCAGAATAAAGAAGTTGATGGATGTAAAAATAGGAAAGATGGATTTCAGCTGATTGAAGATATAGTAGATTATCTCTGTCTCAGAACTGAGCTAACAACATCTTTGTCTAGATAAGGTAGTTTTTAGCCAATAGTGCTCTATAACTGCAAGTTATAAATCATCTATGCACATAGGTGAACACACCTTTCAACATATATTTCAGCTAATGATTTCTTGTGACAGCTGTGATAAATTGTCAGTTAACTTCATAGTTATACTTCTGTTGTATTTTTATATGTCAAAATGCAGACAGAATGTTGTAGAATATTGCCATTTTTGCTGCAAATAAGCTTTGATTTAAATCTTTCACAATTCACATTAACACTCACTAACATGTACACCTACCAACTGACTAACCCTAGTACTTACTTTTAAGTTTGGTGAATATTCTATTGGTCTTTTTTGCTGAACCACTAAGTTGCAGGGATGTAGACAAAACAACACTTAGTCAAATGATGGTGGTGGTGGTTGTTGGGACAAAGGTAAAGACACACATATATTCATGGCAGGCTTCTTTCAGTTTCTATCAACCAAATTCACTCACAAGGCATTAGTTGGCCTGGAGCTGTAGTAGAAGACACTTGCCCAAAGTACTGCACAATGGGACTGAACCCCAAAGCAACATGAATGAAAATGAGTTTCTTAACCACACTGCTATGCCTGTACATAATAAATATTTTATAGCAGACAACAGTATGGATTCATACTGCTACTACATAGCAGATGCTAAGTCTGTGAGAAAGCAGTAAATTGAGCTTACAAGGATCCACATTGATACAGAAGATCCAGTGAGAGTGATTCTCTATCTTTAGTGGCTACTTAGAGTCATGGTGGATAGGCTATCTCATCTATGAAATTTCTAGTAATTTCAATTGCATAAAATGATAGTAAGTGCATAACCATTGTTAGTAGGACTCTGCAAGAGCCAGGCAAGGAGATAATAGAAAGCATGATGAATCAAGCCAGGAGAATGATACTACATGAAGAAGATACCCAGTAAAGTGTAAACAGATTCATGATTAGGAGACAACTGCTAAGGATTAATATCAAAGCATGAGAAACTGAACATAGCTCTCATTGTAGAGTTCATCAGTAGTGATCTTGAATCAAATAAAAATGGCCATTGCCAAAATTTGGAATGGACAATCAAACAGCATAAAAATTTTGGCAAGCAGAAATAGGAGCATAAAAAATAGCTGAGTAGTTCCTGAGATGTGGACAACCAAGCAAATGAGCATCTCTCAGTTTCAAGGTTAAACATTTTTGACAACCCAGACAAAATTTAATGCAAGTGAGGTTATTATAACTGGAAAGGGGCAGAATGATGCTTAGTGCTACTAAGTATCATTTTCTGATAGGAAACAAGATAGCAATAACAGCAACACAAAAAGAAACAAGAATGGTATTTTCAATGAAAATAAGTATAATTTATGTCACAATCAGTGGAGGCGCAATGGCCCAGTGGTTAGGGCAGCGGACTTGCGGTCATAGGATCGCGGTTTCGATTCCCAGACCAGGCGTTGCGAGTGTTTATTGAGCGAAAACACCTAAAGCTCCACGAGGCTCCGGCAGGGGATGGTGGCGAACCCTGCTGTACTCTTTCACCACAACTTTCTCTCACTCTTACTTCCTGTTTCTGTTGTGCCTGTAATTCAAAGGGTCAGCCTTGTCACACTGTGTCACGCTGAATATCCCCGAGAACTATGTTAAGGGTACACGTGTCTGTGGAGTGCTCAGCCACTTGCACGTTAATTTCACGAGCAGGCTGTTCTGTTGATCGGATCAACTGGAACCCTCGACGTCATAAGCGACGGAGTGCCAACAACAACAACAACATGTCACAATCAATAACTCTATTACTACATCTAACTCCATCAACAACTGATCAAAACCAGAATCATGATCAACAGCACAAAGAAACACAAAGCAACAGTGTTAGTATACACAAAGGTATTGTACCAATCCTGCTTGAACTCCAATCTTTCCACAAGTAACACATGAACACAAAATATGAGTTTCTTATTATCGAATGTCTAGAGAGTCTCATCCACTCCATAAAATTGGATGGCATTCACTAAGACCACCATCAGGTGTGCAAAGATGCTTTCAAGAGTACACAACTTTTATACTTTTCTACATTCCAAACTGAAGCCAATCTTTCAGGTCCCTTGCCAGAAGGATTTCCATCAACTTTGTGGAGTCCACTTTTCCTCCTTATCCAAGCAATGTTGGTTCTCTAAGTAAACCCCAGGCAGAAAGCATACACCTTCACTGTCTGCTTTGTGTCTAACTCCACACTATACATCTATTGGCAATCCCCTTCAACTCTACCCAGTTCTACCCATATAGGCTCCCCTCCCCACATACATACATGCCAAGTGCAAAATAACTCCAGTTACCCCAAACAAATAAGGCCTCTTATAATGCCTCTTCTATTACTCTTAAAACATGGCACCCTAGGACTTGGTCCTGCACCAACCAAATTCTTTAATCTCTTTCTCTTCCACTTCTCTCTGCCCTCATTACCCTCACTCTGTCTGTCTGTCTGTCTGTCTCTCTCTCTCTCTCTCTCTCTCTCTCTCTCTTCTCTCTCTCTCTCCAGGGATATACCCAGACATTTAGAAGTACACTTCAGTGTGCATCATTCCAAAGAAAAATAACCCTTCTGACCCAGCCAACTATTACCCTATTGCTCTCACTAACAGTGAGATTCTCCAACACTTGTGAATTACGCCCCCCCACACTCTCTCTCTCTCTCTCTCTCTCTCTCTCTCTCTCTCTCTCTCTCTCCTCATTGACCATCAGTATGTCTTTCACAGAGTCATATTTACTGGAGACCTATTCTTTTATATCATTTAGCAGTGGGACTTAATGAAAGTAATGTTGCTTTGCACATCAGCAAAGTTGTTGATCATGTTCAGCATGCAAATATCCTATCCAAATATTCCACATACAGATTCCAGCCATCTCTCATTACTTAGATCACTAGCTTTCTATCACATCACACAACTGTGGCATGTATTAACAGCATTCTTTCTATTCTTCTCTCAATCAACTCTGTGTTCTCCTGGATTTAAATTTGATCCCCATTCTCTTTATTCTGTACTTCAAAGACCTACTTGCCACCACATTCCTCAGTACCCACTCTTGAGCAGATGACACAACTCTTCATTCTTCCTTAACTTTTTCTGCAATCTACATAACAAACCTACATTGAATCAGTAAATGAAGATTTCAAGATCATCCAACAGTCAGGCCATACCAACCTTGTCTCTTTTAATAGCAAAAGACTCAAGCAACACTTATATCAAGAAAACACCACCACAGACCATCTAAACTGGGTAACGTTCAACTAGAACCTCTAGTCACTCCAAATGCTGGCCCTCACTATCACTAAAGATTTCCACTAGCAAGAGCACATCCTTATCATAACTAGAAGCGTATCCCAAAGACTGGCTCTTCTCTTCATTGCCAGCAGATATTTCAGCTCTCAACAACTATTGGCGTTCTATTAGACTCAAGTCAAGCTCTATAAAGTCCATATTGAAGTACTGTGCCCACATCTGAAATAGGGCTGTTGCTATATACACAATCATCCTGGACAGCATTGAGAGAAGGGTCACACAACTGATAAATATAACCTCTGACCCACAAGGATTCTGTCTCCACTCTCTGTCTTTTCTACTTCTATTATATTGGTCTCTGCTTCTCAGAGGTAGCTAGTTTCATACCTTCACCACTCAGGCACTCCCCAGTCCATTTGGCTCTCCACTTGATGCTTCACCCTTGATGCATCCAGTCTCTCCTGCGCCACCCCACAACTCTCATTGTACCCAGTCTGTTTTCCTCAGAAAATTTGCCCTTTTGAAACTTTACTCTGTTCATGCTCTTCTTGTTGGTGTTGACTAGCAGTAATTTTAAAAGAACATCTACAGCATAGATCTTACCAGTTTCAGGACTGTAAGGCCATTTAGTAAAAAGCAAAGAAAGAAAGAAAGAAAGAAAGAAAGAAAGAAAGGAAGAAAGAAAGAAAGGAAGGGAGGGAGGGCAAAAGACGAAGAGAGAGAGAGAGAGAGAGAGAGAGAGATTTAAAAAATGACGCAAAATGAATTTGCGTCAGTGACTAGTGGGTGTACAAAGCATATGAACGATGCAGACTTTCCCAATTGCTGAGAATGATGTGTGGTGTTCAGCTAAGAAAGACACCCGTTACAGTGAGGGAATATTTCCTTGGTGCGAATGTTTCATTAATGATATCCAAGGGCCAAATGGTAGTGTTGGACTGATTACCAAATGGTGGTGTTGGAATGATATAAGCCACAGGTTACACTCGATTGAGCAAGGATTATATAATAATTGTTTTTAATCCAGGCACAACACCAATAATTTTGAGGGAGAGGTTGAATCGATATCTATATTCCTAGCTCTTTACTGATACATCATTTTATTGATCCCGGAGGAATGAAAGGCACAGTTAATCTCAGTGGGATTTGAACTCACTATGTACAGTAGTGTAACTAAATACCTCAAGGCATTTTGTCGAACGCTCCGTTTCTCTCAATCTTTCATACAGAGATTACATGATAACAAGCACGGTGGACTGAACTGACAGTTAAAAGCAATGTTAAAGGGAAGTAACTCTTAAATTTTTAACAGGGGAAACAAAACGTTGTCTTGGTTTTCCTCTCCCCACCTACATCTCTCTCTCTATCTTTCTCTTTCTCTCTATCTCTCTCGGTAATTTTAGTTTAATACCACTAGACGCAATTTTTTATCGACACAGACTACATACAAGCCTTCTGCTTTCTTTTTAAAGATACATACATGCGCGCGCGCACATACGTATATATACATATGAATGTGTGTGTGTTTATGTATATATGTATAAACACACACACACACACACATGTTAATAACACCTATAAGGAGGTGCTTTATCCATTTACCAAAGTGAATGGAGCCTTTACCAAGAGGAACTGATGTCGTCAGACAGTATTCAACATTCATCAGCTGTTTTGACCCTGAACTGCAACATCCTCCCGTTGGTGGATCAGTGGAGGAGGCCAAGTCACTGCTCCTCATCTCCTCCTGGCTTCCAGCTTAACTCCTCTCTTACTCCAAAGCCAACACAAGGCTCTTTTAACTGCCTTTCCCATCCTGCGCACAGTCACCCTTCACTCCTTATCTCTCATTCCAATTGCTGTAAGCATCTTCTATGCCAATTGAGGAAGGAATCTCCTTCAGTTATCCTCAATTGGGAAAAACCATGCCTGCTATCCCTTCTCCCTGCAATCCTGCAGAAGGCTCTCATATCTGGCACACTTCTGTTCATGGGCCTCATCACACCCCTCTTCTCACAAGACTGATAGTTCAATTATGATAATTTTCTTGGCCTTTTCAGACTACAGGACTACATCTGGCCTCAGGGTTGAATGAACAACCTGGAGAAACTGCAATCTCTCCTTTAAGTCCACTTTCATATCCCGTGGTTGCACTAGCATAACTGGGGAACCACTTTTGAGTCTGCTGTAAGCAATATGTATTTTTGTGGCGTCTGGGGTGGCACACACTCTAGCTATGCTAGTGCATGGTTGAGATCCTGTAGCAAGCAATGTATTGTTTTTGCTAACTTTACTGGCCTCACTCCCTTGTTCCTGAATTTAATTGTTGCTGTTTCCTTCCCCTGGTGATGATGTTTTTTGTGTCTTTCCTGCTCCAGCATGTGAGCAAGTGTTACAAGTACCCTATCATGGCGCCATTTATATCTGCTTTGAGAAAGTGCTATTCCATACCCTGCCAAGATGTGTGCCAGAGTGCCCCTTTCTCCACAAAGTCTACACAGCTTGTCTTCTCTCAAACCCCATCTGTGCAGGTTTGTTGGTGTCAGGAGTGTGTCATACACCACCTGCAGCAGGAAGATGCAAAAAGGTTTCAGCCTCCACAGGTTAGTCTATGTGAGCTTCTGCTTAGGGAGATCTCATTTAGTCCATGCACCTTGAGATACCAACTTCACAGCTCTTAATTTTCTTCTTTCTTCCTCCTGGTACTGCATTGCTTTTTGGGTCATAGCTTGCCTATCCCTGGTGTCTGCTTTCTTCCATTGTTGGAAATAGGAAGAACCAAGACCTTGGCGACCCCTGCTCATAACTTTAATGATGTCACATCCCTTCAGCCTGAGCAACTGCGACGCTAGCTTTCCACTTCCACCCAGATCTTGTACATTTTGCTACTTTAAATTCCTCCACTATGGATGATAGGGGAAGTTGTACAGACCTATTGAAGTGAAGCTTGGAGAACACCTAGCCATCTTCAGAGGTATTTATTTATGCTACTCTCCACCCTTTCCACATTTGTCATCGGAATTACTATACAGCATCAACAACCATATGAGTCTTGGGAGCAGTCCATGTTGATAGAACCATGCCTTGAACTTTCCTGGAAGTCCTTATCTATCAGTCCTCATCAGCCACTCCTCTGCTTGTTTCACAATGTTGGTGACATTGCTTCTGTCTGAGAGCGACTTGGCAAATATCTTTCCAAGGTGTTTAAAGGATTTTCCTCTATTGATGCACTTGTAGCCTGATTTTGTTGGTTACTTTGCCTCCCATTGATCACCATGCTCCTCAATTTTTGGGGCTTAAACCTCATTCTTGCTTATTTTGCCATGTGTTCTAGTGAAGTCAGCACTCTTTCTTCATCCACATGCGTTGCAGTTGTTACCATAATATCATCCCTTATTGGGTGCTGACAGCTTCCTGATTCCATTGTTGGTTCTTGGGCTTCTCTATCGGCAATTGATGAGGAGATTCATACCCATGATGACTAGAATGGGGGAAATCATGCACCCAGTTTTGATTCCTGTCTCAAGGTCTTGCCACCGAGTTGTGAAATGGGTTGTTCTGAAATGTAACTGGATGCCTTCAAAATAACTGCTGATTATTCCCCTAACATGCGGGAGAATATAATAGCAGTTAAGGCTGCATATATGAGGGCATGAGGAATTGATCTGTTTGCATTTTCTAGATCCAGCCAAACCACTGTCAAGTCATATTTACTTCTCTTAGCCTCTTGAATCAACTGACTGAGAATTCCAGTGTGTTCCAGACATCCTGAGAAACCCAGAACCCCACCTTTCTGGATAGATGTGTTTATATACCCATTCTCAGTCATGTATGATGTCATCCTTTTGGCCAGTATGGAAAAGAAGATATTCTCTTCAACACTTAGGAGGGAGTTGGTCCTGAACTGATTAACAGCTGTGGAGTTTTCTTCTTTTGGCAAAAAACATCCTTCCACCTTCTTTCAGCATGGTGGGACGATATGCTTTGTCCAGATCTTTTGGAACAGTGTCAACAGCCTCCAAAGGAGTCGCGGACATTTCTTGTATACCACTTGGGCCAGGAACTGATTCCAATCCGGACTTTTTCACTATTTGTTCCACTTCTTTCCAGGATGGACAGCTAAGGTTGAATTTATTTACTGGTATTTCAGCTCTGCTGACATTTGGGTTAACATCAAGGGCTTCGTTTCAGAGGTCATCATTGTAAGTTTTCCTCAGAAATGCTTCTACCTTTTCTTTGGAACTGGTCAATTTCCCTGATTTGGTTTCTCCCAACAGCATTCAGGTGAGCCTAAAAGGGTTCTTGACAAATTGTGCTTGTTTGGTCTCCCTCTCTTTCCTCTGCTTCTGGGTGCTTTCTGCTCTTCTAAGCCTTCTCAGACATTCATGGAGCTAATTTGTCAAGTCCCTTATGCCTTCTCTTTCATTAGTAGAGGTCCTCTTGTACTACTTATTGAGGGTCTTGATCTCTCCCCTCGGATGGTGCATCTCTCTTTCTCTTTTGCAAAGTTTCCTTTTGATTGCTGTGGTAACCAGTCTGTCAGCTGTTCCAAATCGATCTTTTGCCAAATTGAATGCAAAAAGTGACAAGAGCATCCACTTTCTGTTCAGCTGCTTCTGCCAGTGTGAAATCCAATATTATGTCAAGGTCTTGGTCCACTTGTTGCCATTTCTTTGTTTCACCCATCTTGGGCCATTTGATTTGTTCTTTCACTGGCTGGGATTGGCCCCTCTGGTGTGGTATTGGGTGGGTTGCCCCTCCTGAGGACTTGAGGTGACACAGGTACTGAAAAACTTACGGTCTTGTGGGGTGCTTCCTACCTGCATTTCTCCTGCATCTCACCAGGTGTTACCACTGTGCACTGCACCTGTGCCTCCTCTTTTCCACTGACAAACCTAGCTCAGTGTATCTTGAGCCCTTTCTCGTTCTTGTAGATCTTTCTACAGTGACACTTTACTTCCAATACCTCCCCAACTACTGATGTATATATTGAGAAGAAGGAGGCAGTCAGAATTTTGGATAATTCTTTATTAGTGCTTTCATTCATTTTTGACAAAATCAAAATCGAAATGGTAAAAACAGAACTTTTCATTGTTCATTTATATGAATCGGATGCATTTTGCTTTGTTTAGAAGAGGAGAATATTGCTTTTGTTTTTTGGGAAAAAGAGGGAGAGAGAGAAAGAAAAGCAAAGAGGGGGAGAATAGACAGAGAGAGAGGTTTCAGGACAATCAAGAAAAAGAAAAAATAATAAAGGATGGGGAAAGGATAGATAGATAGATAGATAGATAGATAGAGTGAGAGAGAGAGAGAGAGAGCTTTCTTTTCTTTTTTTCCTTTCTCCTTTCTTTCTTTTTTCTTTCCATTGTATACCTATCAACATATTTGTAAATAAACACGTTTTCTCACAAGGCCTGGTGACCTTTCAAAGATGTCAATTTTAGGAAGTAGGATGGAAAAAATAAGAAAAGAGGGGAAGGTATGGTCACCACTGAAAAATAAAAAAAATTCAAAGTCCTATGAAAATGTATATTCCTTTACACTTGTATTGTCAAATCCAATATTTTGTGTAATTCCATGTTTCGCATGAACAAACATTAAATATTAGTATAACATTCATAGATTAGGAAAATAAAGTCAGAATATAAAAAAATAATTTGGTATTGTTTATAATTCAATCTATTCTCTATGTACATTTAATCAAACACAATAAATGAGTTTTGTAATAGCATGTATATTGTATATTTAACTGGAAGTCACTCTGTAGAATATAAATTATATAACAAAACAAAGTCTGCTCGAATATATTTTTTGAGTATGTTTCATCCTTTTGTAGGATTTATTTTTATTTTTCTTGCTTGCTTGGATACAATAATTCAAAAGAGGTATTTTCACAAATTACTTTGCCAAGTAGCTACACTAAATATCTTTTCTCATCAGTGGTAAAATAGTTCTAGTATTCTCTCTCGAGTATATGTAAGTTCTATAAGAACAACAGTTTTTCTTATTAATATAATCAAATATACATGTAAACATAATGTTTTCAGAGTATCTATCTATCTATCTATCCCCCTCTCCCTCTTTCTCTGTGTGTGTGTCTCTCTCTCTCTGTCTCTGTCTCTGTCTCAATCTGTCTGTCTGTCTCTCTCTCTCTCTCTCTCTCTCTCTCTTTCTCTCTCTCTCTCTCTCTCTCTCTCTCTCTCTCTCTCTCTATATATATATATATATATATATATATATTTATATATTTATTTATATATATATATATGTACACGTACATATACCAGGGGTTACTCTTTGAATATTAATCTATTTGGTTCATGAAAATATGTTGGCTGAGCTCTTTTTTTGTATCACAATTAAAATATAAAGTGAAAAAAAAAATTCAGGTAATTTATGATTATTTATTAGGCATGAATTGATACCAGTAGTATAGTGCTATGGAAACAGCTCATTTTTTTTTTACCTTTGTAGGGGTAGTGTCCATAGCTTTTGTAGACCTTCACCCTTAACTTGTAACACTGAATCCAATAATGTTCTTGGAGTTTTGTAAGTCAAAGTTTAAGAACTTTCTAAAAAAAAGATTTACATTAATCTCAGCTCTAAAATTCATTACTACATGTATATATATATATATATATATATATATATATATATATATATATAGTTATGTGGAGAATGGAGAAACAAACACAAGAAGAAGCAATTCAACTGGGCTAGTTAGCCATTGATTTAATTATGTGGAGATTATATAATGAGTCTTCCAAGAAGACTAACACAACTTCAACTAAAATGTAAGACTATCTTTACCTAATGCTATTCTTATACCACCATATGCATTAATATATCCACTAATTGTTCCTCCTACATCTCTCACACCATGAACTCTGACATACTCCTCAACATTCTGAAGAGATCTGCCAAACCATTTGGCACATTGAAACGTACGTTAATGACTCATTATATAATCTCCACATAATTAAATCAATGGCTAACTAGCCCAGTTGAATTGCTTCTTCTTGTGTTTGTTTCTCCATTTTCCACATAACTATAATTATAAACTGCGGTTTAAACAATAAATTACCTGCCCCTGGATACCTTCTAACGAAGACGGTACCCACACAAGTAATTCCCAGGAGTGCCTCCGGATTTAAACATCCTCTGGTTGCTTGGATACTTCAGACTACCCCTGAAATATTGAAGCAATCCTATCATTTACCTATATATATATATATATATATATATATATATATATATATATATATATATATATATATATATATATATATATAAGGTGTGGATGTGTGGTAAGAAGCTTGCTTCTCAACCACATGGTTCTGGCCAAGCAAAGACTTGTGAGTAGATTTGGTAGACAGAAACTGAAAGAAGCCCATCGTATATATATATATATATATATATACATTGAACCACAAAAGAAACATGATTTTTCCAAATGTCATTTTTATATGGTAAATTCTGAAAATTTATTTCGGGGATGTTAGTGTAAATATTCCAAGATATGCTGGTTTATTGCTGAGACCCAAATTGCAGGTAACCTTTCAACTTTCCCGGAAACAAGATGCCAAAACGCAGCTGTGTTGAATGCCGTGGGTTATGAAAACTGAAATGCATGTGCATCTCGTGGAAGTTATGGGTATAAAAATCAACTTGAACTGCATTCTTGCATTCATGATTTGGCTGCACCAGGTATGACCCGATTGTCAGCAGCACAGAGAGAACAAGCTATTGGCTGATTGCAAGCAGGGTAGTGTGTTCTGGTTGTTGCGAAAGCTTACAGTGTCCATGTCAGCATCATCTATCGCCTGCAACAGCAATACAACAACACAAACAGCACTGCAGATTGTGCCTGATGAGGGCACCCCCAGGTCGCCACGCCCAGGCAGGACTGCTTCATCCACCTGCAACACCTCCATGATCACTTCAGGCTGGCCAGCATGATAGCTCGCAAGACTGTTGGCACTGGACAGTGACCCACCAGTGACAACACGGTACAATGTTGACTGGCTGCCAATAATCTGCGTTGCCATTGTCCTGCTCGAGGGCCAGTCCTCATTGCCTGCCACCATCAAGCATGACTACAGTGGGCTACACAGCACCAGCATTGGTGGCATCAACAATGGAGGTCGATAGTCTTCTCCGACGAGAGCTGGTACTGTGGTTCCACCTCAGATGGCAGAGTGAAGGTGTGGTGTAGGAAAGGTGAACGCTACAGAGATGCATGTATCATGGACAGAGACACGTGGGGTGGCCAAAGCATCATGGTTTGGGGGTGCTATAGGCCTGAATCAGAGAATTGAGCCCCATGTGTTCCAAAATGTTGGTGCAGGAAGAGGGAATGGTATCACAGCGCAGCGCTACGTTGACCAGATCGTAAGACCTCACATCATGCCCTTCTTTACACGTCACCATAGCCACGTGTTATAGCAGGGCAATGCTCCCTCCCCCATGGCCAGGGTCACCATGGACTTCCTACGTCAGCACAACATCAGAACCAAGCTGTGGTTAGCTCTCAGCCCAGATTTGAACCCAATTGAATGCCTGTGGGATGAAATCCAAGGCCGCCAACTCGTGTGGAACTGGAGGCAGCTTTCCTCAGGGTGTGGGCACAGGTGCCAATGGCTTTTGTGAACCGCCTCATGCACTCCATGTACCAATGGTGTATGGCTGTTTCAAACACCCAGGGAGGGTATACACGGTATTGAACATGTCACACCCTACAATTTCGATGTGCTGGATCTGCCCACCACAAGAACACATGACAACGACCTATAGACTGTGGTCAAAGTGCATCCACGAAATTGACTTTATCAGATCTATGAAAATTTATCTTTGGCGTAATGAAATTAAAACATATTTCACAGTCACACATGTCTCGCATTTCTTTTGCGGTTCAGTGTATATGTATATTTGTGTGTGTTTGTGTTTGTCCCCCCCACCATTGCTTTACAACCAATGTTGGTATGTTAACATCCATGTAACTTAACAGTTTTGCAAAAAAGAGACTAATAAAATAAGTACTAGGCTGACAAAGAATAAGTCCTGGGGTCAATTTTTTTGGCTAAAACTCTTTAAGGTAGTGCTCCACCATGGGTGCTGTCAAATGACAGAAACGTGTAAAAGAATAAAAGAATAATATATATATATATATACACACACACACACACACACTCACACACACACGCTCACACACAAACTCACACACACACTCACACACACTCACACACACACACACACTCACACACACACTCACACACACACACACACTCACACACACACACTCACACACACACACACACACACACACAATTGAAAAAATTGGAGTTGGGGTTGGACATTTATCTTTTAATCACTACAATTGTTTCTGCACAACGT
The DNA here is from genome assembly GCF_046866305.1 of Octopus bimaculoides. Classification (NCBI taxonomy): domain Eukaryota; kingdom Metazoa; phylum Mollusca; class Cephalopoda; order Octopoda; family Octopodidae; genus Octopus; species Octopus bimaculoides. The sequence goes on along the minus strand of NC_142944.1, from coordinate 33,170,545 downwards.
AGTTCTCCAGGTATGCAGGTACTTGATTATGCAACTGTTTCCCTGCATTATGAGATCTAATCTCATAATGCAAGGAGTGCATCTTTTTTCCTGACTAATGGACTTTTAGGCGACTTATGCATGTTGACTTATGCATATTATTGTTGAGGTGGTTGTCCCTGGCCATAGGGTTGGTGCTAATGCTGCCAATGGTGATGTGGGTGCCATCAGTGATGTGAGTACTGTTGGGTGTGAAATCAGTAGCTTCACTGGTGCTGCTGGTATTGGCATGGTCATCTTCTCCGGTTGTAGCACTGGCACTGGTGCTGTTGGTATCAGTGCTGGTGTTTCTGCCACTATCACTGTCTCTGATACTGTCGATGTTGTTGGACGATCTGTTGCTCCTAAGCCTGGATGTCACTACCTACTGTGGTTGCTAGGCCTGGGTGTCACCACAGCTTCATAGATGACTCCCTCAGCCTCACACTGGCCTTCCACTGGACAGTCATTGTACACACTGCAAGAGCAACCTGCAGTAGGTAGTGACATCCAGGCTTAGGAGCAACGGATCGTCCAACAACATCACCATTGGTGGCATTAGCACCAACCCTATGGCCAGGGACAACCACAGTGACAGCAGCCACAGCAGCATCACTGGACCCGCATGTCATAATGATAACAGCGCTGACGGCAGCACCAGCAACACCGATGGCAAACAACAACATCCCCAGGCTCAGAGCCAACCGAAGATGCACCAGTAATGTGAACAGAGCCAACACCCAAGCCTGAAAATATATTGGATCAGCCAGTGCAGCATTCAAAGGACACTTTTTCGACCACAAGTCCTCCTTTATGGTCCCAGAAAGATGATTTGTCACATCCCTGGCCAGCCATGTGCTGCATCTCAAAGATCAAGAGACCCCATACGATATCAAGTGGAAGATCTTAGAATGACTGGGCCCCTACACCAACAAGAGTTAAGATACTCAAAGACTCCCTGAGACCTGGGTTACTGAATACTTGCCAAAAAATCTTCAGACCATGTATCCATTTCAAGTGCTATCTGCTGCAAGTATGGAATTCCCTATTCACTGACTAAGCCCCAAAGAGTCCTTACAATCCATTAACAGGCCAAGGGATAAGTCCCTTATTCCCCATCTCCAAATAGCTGGTCTGGGGGCAATAACATATCCTCACTATTGCTGGACCTTTTATTCTCTGATGATTTTTTTGACCATTGACCATAACAACTTTCCACCTCCAAGAGGTGAAGAGTTAAATTTGTCTTCGCACCAGAATCTGATGAGTTGTCCACGAAGCTATGTCTTTCGTGGATGCGAAACCATTGATCACTCTATGACCAGACATTAGCTTAATTACTTTAATGTATGTATATATACATATATATATCGTCAGTGTATTATATATCCAAAAAAGAAGCACACTCTAAAGTAATGTATTTATAAGTAGTTAAGTATATGTCCTGTCATAGAGTGACCAATGGTTTTGCATCCATAAAGGGTTTAGCCCCATGGATGACTCATCAGACTCCAAAGCCGAAGGTATATAATTTTTCATATAATTATATGCCTCTGGCTTCAAAGTCTGACATGTCGTCCATTGGGCTAAGCTCCATCGCTGTGAAACATATGACCAGACATATACTTAACTGCATATAAATTATATATATATATATATATATATATATATATATATATATATATATATATATATATATATATATATATATATATATATATATATATATAATGTTGTAATGAAAGCCTTGTGAAATGCAGCTACCAAGGTTTCGTGACTGAAACATTAACTTATTCTACCATTTTTCAAGCTGAGAACAAGACCGTTTGTCAGTTGCTTTTAATGCTGATGACATTTGAACAGGGAACACTCATAAGGAAGAAGACAGAAAGGAAAAAACAGGGGAGATAACCAACGTTACAACGAACCAGGAACAACTGTATGTGTGTGTGTGTATCATCATCATCATCATCATCGTTTAACGTCCGCTTTCCATGCTAGCATAGGTTGGACGATTTGACTGAGGACTGGTGCAACCGGATGGCTACACCAGGCTCCAATCTAATTTGGCAGAGTTTCTACAGCTGGATGCCCTTCCTAACGCCAACCACTCAGAGAGTGTAGTGGGTGCTTTTACGTGTCACCTGCACGAAAACGGCCACGCTCGAAATGGTGTCTTTTATGTGCCACCCGCACAAGAGCCAGTCCAGGGGCACTGGCAACGATCTCACTCGAAAACCCTACAAGGCCAGTCAGGCGGTACTAGCAACGGTCACGCTCAGGATGGTACATCTTATGTGCCACCCGCACAAGAGCCAGTCCAGGGGCCCTGGCAACGATCTCACTTGGCTTGCCGGGTCTTCTCATGCACAGTACATTTCCAAAGGTCTCGGTCAGTAGTCATCACCTTCGTGAGGCCTAATGTTCGAAGGTCTTGCCTCACCACCTCAGCCCAGGTCTTCCTGGGCCTACCTCTTCCATGGGTTCCCTCAACTGTTAGGGAGTGGCACTTTTTCACGCAGCTATCCTCATTCATTCTCACCACATGTCCAAACCAGAGCAATCGTCTCTCTTGCACACCACTACTGATGCTTCTTTTGTTCAGCTTTTCTCTCAAGATACTTACACTCTGACGGGTATGCACATTTACATTACACATCCAGCGGAGCATACTGGCTTCATTCCTTGCGAGCTTACGCATGTCCTCAGCAGTCACAGCCCATGTTTCACTGCCATGTAGCATGGCTGTTCGTACACATGCGTCATACAGTCTGCCTTTTACTCTGAGTGAGAGTCCCTTTGTCGCTAGCAGAGGTAAGAGCTCTCTAAACTTGGCCCAGGCTATTCTTATTCTAGCAGTTACACTTTCAGCGCACCCACCCCCACTACTAACTTGGTCACCCAGATAGCGGAAGCTATCGACTACCTCTAGTTTTTCTCCCTGGAATGAGATAGAAGTTGTTTCCTGTTTGTTTACAGTGTTTATTGCACCTGAACATCTGCCAAATACAAAAACTAACTTTGTAGTTAATCTGCCTTTGATATTGCTGCACCTCTTATGTGTCCATAGCTTGCACCGGGTACATCTTATAGAGTTACTACCTACTCCTTTACTGCATACTGAGCAAGGCCATCTACCTGAAGGGGTTTGTGTTTTATCTACCTTCCTACTTATTAGGATTTTGGTTTTTGCTAGGTTGACTCTAAGGCCCTTCGATTCTAGTCCTTGCTTCCACACCTTAAACTTCTCCTCTAGTTCTGATAGTGACTGCGCAATTAGTGCAAGGTCATCAGCATAGAGGAGCTCCCAGGGGCAACCTGTCTTGAATTTCTCTGTGATCGCCTGGAGGACTATGATAAATAGGAGGGGGCTGAGGACGGAACCTTGGTGGACCCCTACCTCTACCCGGAATTCATTACTGTACTCATTTCCAACCTTCACCTTACTGACAGCATCTCTGTACATGGCTCGCACAGCTCTCACTAACCATTCTTCTATCCCAAGTTTCCTCATTGACCACCAGATAAGGGATCGGGGGACCCTGTTAAAGGCTTTCTCCATGTCAACGAAGGCCAGGTACAGAGGTTTATCCTTGGCTAGATATTTCTCCTGCAGCTGTCTCACTAGAAATATGGCATCAGTGGTGCTTTTACCTGGCACGAACCCAAACTGCATCTCATCTAAATTGATTCGCTCCCTAATTAGTTGGGCTATGACCCTCTCCGTAACTTTCATAACCTGATCTAACAGCTTGATGCCTCTGTAATTATTAGTATCTAAAGCGTCACCTTTACCTTTGTAGCAGTTTACTATGGTGCTGCTACACCAGTCATTGGGTATGACTCCTTCGTGTATCACCTGGTTCGTAATACGGGTGACTAGGCTGTAGCCAACACTGCCAGATATTTTGAGCATCTCTGCAGTGATTCCTGATGGGCCGGGGGATTTCCCTGTCTTCATACTCTTAATTGCTTTGCATACAGTTCTTTGTGTAAAATTTTTTAATAATTACCTTTGAAAACATTATCCAATATCTCTCAATAGTGATACAGTACTATGTGATGCTGAATATATATTGCTATTAATGTGTTACAAAGGCCGACATTTCGCCCACGTGGACAACAGTTTATAGACTTGGCAAGCTGTCAGTCTCTTGAAATACAAAGCAAATATTTTTACTACATCATCCTTTAACCAACTGGATGTAGCAGCTAAATATCTTCTTTGACAAATTTTGAAATTTAGGCCCTGTGAACCAGCTAAAGAGATTCTATATAGTTACTTGGTCTACTCAATGTTGTTACTAAATTTCTAAACCAATAAACCATTATTTTCTTTAGAACAAGAATCACCAGCCAAATCTAAGTCAACAAACATCCTAACATCTTAAACAATGGATCACATGAACCACTGAGAAGGCTTCCTTATGACCGACTCATTTTAAACTGCATAATTTATTTGCATTTTAAATTTTTTATCTTTTATTTTCTTCAGTCATTAGGCTGCAGCCATGCTGGGGTAATGCCTTGAAGAATTTTTAATTGAATGAATTGACCCCAGCACTTATTTTTTTTTCAAGCCAGGTCCTTTTTCTATTGTTCTTTTTTTCCTGAACTGCTAAGTTATGGGAATGTTAACACATTAACGCTGGTTGTTTAGTAGTGGTGGTGAACAAAACCTTTTTCAATAAATTCTATACTGCTTTTAAAATAGAGCGAAGGGGAAGGCGCATGAGTCAACATAGAGGCTCCTCAGTTGTCAGTCACTTGACCAGGTGAATGTAGTAGTCAAATTTCCCTCAATAAACTTTCAACTGTCTAAAAAAATAAAGATAGTGTGATGTCAGTCTGTGAGACAGCTTCTACATAACAACCAAATCCCCATCACATCTTAAACAAGACAGTTAAAACTGCCCCTGGTCTTGGAACAGAATGACCAGTAACAAAGACAAGACAGATAGTGTTAAATCATCAATCGATCAATTAATCAATCAGCTACATCTGAGTCGAGAAAAGACATTTAAGAACAACAACAACAACTGTAACAATGACAATAACAATGATTATGGCAGCAACAAATGTGCATAACCTTTTTCTTTCTTCTACCAAAACAGTTCTAATAGATCTGGCTACTAGCCAAATGGATATATAAATGAAACATCAGGAAAATGTCTAACTTATAAGAATAATTTAGCACTTTGGTTAACTTGTTTTGGCACCTCATTGTACATTAGACAAATTTGGCAATGTGCTATTGATTTTTTTACCTCTCTCTTTTTCCTTTTCCCTCTCTCTCTCTCTCCCTCTCTTTCTCTCTCGCTCTATCTCTCACTCTCTTCTTACCATCATTATCACCATCATTATGGGCAGCATCGACATCTTCATCATGGTCATTGTTATCATCATCATCATCATCATCATCAACTTCATTATCATTCACCACTGCTGCCACCACCATTGCCACTGCTTCCACCACCACCACCACCACCACCACCACCACTACCAATCACAAACATCAGAACCATCTTCACTACTTATATTCTCTAACCCCTCCATTAATGTCACTACCATCATACCACAAACTACAATCATGGAGTGGGGAGGTGGTGGTATGGTGGTGGTGGTGGTGATGAGGATGATGATGATGATGATGATGACACCAATGCTGATTAGTAGAAGTGGTGATGATGATAGAGAGAAAAATTTACCAATGCTGTTTTGAAATTAAATCCAAACTAGCAGGACCCACAAAACAAAAAAATAAAAAATTAGGGGAAGCTATTTTTAGAAAGAAAGGATGATTTGCATTTTTATTGCATATAAATCTTGTTGCTTGTGAAAAATATATACAATAACAATCTATGCAATACTTAATGCATGTATCATTTATTAATACTTGATTCTACAGAAGCTGCAAGACCAATATATAATTGCACATTCCTTATTATGTAATATTTTATCATAATATACATTATATACAATTAATGTGCACAAAACAATATATGGAATAGATGCAATGGTTTTATCTACATGGTGCTGGTGTCATGTAAAAAGCATCCAGTCCATTCTGTAAAGTGGTTGGCATTTGGAAGGGCATTCAGCCATAAAAAAACCCTGCTAAAAATAACCTCGCCTGTATTAGAGCATGTGAAAAGCACTGAGTCTACTCTGCAGTGTAGTTGGTGTTAAGAAGGGCATCCAGCTGTAAAAGTCCTACTAAAACAGACACAGTGACCTGAGGTAGTATTCTACCTGCTCAACTCCTGTCAACCATCCTACCCATACATGTATGGAAGACAGATGTTAATTGATGATGATGATAATGATGATGATGATTAGTTTTAATTCCATTGCAAATTTAAAAAATAATATCCATGGCTATTTTGCTAAGTTTTTTCACTTCCAATCACAATAATATATTATTTTAAAATTTCCTTCTGCTAGACACTTTCTCTCTCTCTCTCTCTCACTCTCTCTCACTCTCTCTCTCTCTCTCTCTCTCTCTCTCTCTCTCTCTCTCTCTCTCTCTCTCTCTCTCTCTCTCTCTCTCTCTTTCGCTCTATCTCCCCCTCTCTCCCCTCTCCCCTTCTATTTTCTCTATCTTTACTTAAAAACAACTTTTTAACCTTGTAATTCCCCACTTCACATTGTTAACATTTCTCTCTTTCTCTTCCTCTTGAGATATATCAAAGAAAGTCTCCTTTACAGGGTATCTCAAATGAAAATGTCACTATTCTGTAAGTGGCTGTCTACATTTTTCCTCTCCTAAGGAGTCTTTTACCCAATGTATAATGAGCTATTATTTAGAGTGGCATTTGCATTTGAAATGTACTACAGAAAAAAATGACCTTAAATATGTTTTAAATTATAGTACATACATACATTCATACATACATACATACCTATATATATTATATCACACACACACACACACACATATATATATATATATGATATTTTATATATATATATATATATATATATATATATATATATATATATATATATATATATATATATATGTAAAAAATTTAGATTCAAGATGAATATGGTACTTAAGTTTAGGCACCAAAATTAAGTATGGTATTATCCATACAATTTCAAAATAAGGTGATTAAAGTCAAAATAAGTAACAAAGATATCCAAAGTTAATGCAGTGCGATCGTTTCATGAGACTCCATTTATCTAAGCAATGCAAACATTACATCAAATGTAAAATGCAGAGCAATCCTCAGCTGCACAAATATATATATATATATATATATATATATACATAGGCAGTTTGAGTAAATCCCAGCTGTTTCCTCTTGAAGTACATATTTCAATATTACAATCAATATGTATCCATAGTTGCTGCTGTACATTAGTAAAAATACATATTAAAACTGAGAATTATGGAAATATTATTTGCATGTGTTTCGTTTGCTAATAAGAGTTACAAAGATTTACATGTTAGATACAGAGGCGTATGGCTTAGTGGTTAGGGCACTGGATTCATGATCATAATATTGTGGTTTAGATTCCTGAACTGGGGGGACTTCATTCCATGCTGCTTCACATTAAGTACTTTACTCTTTATATGTTAGATAGACATGTAAGGAATTTCCTATTAGAAAATTCATCAGACAGAGAAAAAAAATTTTTATACTTAATTCCTTATATGCATATCAAACATAAATCTTTGACATTCTTATAAGCAAATGAAACACATAATGCAGAATAGATAATACCAAAAATTTTCACTTATCTGTTTTGTTATATGCATGTATGTATGTATATATGTATGCATGTATGTATGAGATGTTTGTATGTATGCATGTATGTATGAGATGTATGTATGTATGTATGTATGAATGTATGTGTGTGCATGTATGTATGTATGTATGTATGTATGCATGTATGTATGAGATGTATGTATGTATGAGATGTATGTATGTATGTATGTATGTATGAATGTGTGTGTATGTATGTATGTATGCATGCATGTATGTATGTATGTATGTATGTATGCATGTATGTATGAGATGTATGTATGTATGTATGTATGTATGTATGAATGTATGTGTGTGTATGTATGTATGTATGTATGCATGCATGCATGCATGTATGTATGTATGTGTTACTTTATGTTTGTGTTTGTCCTCCATAACTTAGCAGTTGAACACTAGAGATTGATATAATAAGTACCAAACTTTTAAGAAATAAGTGCTGGAGTTGATTTGTTTGACCAAACTCTTCAAGGTGGTGTCCAGCCATGGCCATATCCAATGACTGAAACAAATAAAAGATAAATGACTAATATGTATTCCATTTTATTAAACCTCACCAATAATTATACATTCTTTCCAGTAATTCAACTTGTTTGTATATACACCAATTCAACGGATCTTTTTTTTTTTTCTACTTGCTAACACTTTCCTGCTTCCTCCTCACTGCTCCTTCACAGTACTTGAATGTGTACCATTCAAACTATTTCTTATGGGACTTACTTCCATCCACTTCACATTTCTACACTTTTCATTTTCTTATTAACATTTTTGAATCAAATAGTAATAATAATAGTATAGAAAACTATTATAAAATAACCACCATAGGACTGCAAAAATACCTACTCCAGAAGCAAGGGAAACTAATACAAATAGCCACAAAACACGAGCAAAACAAAAAACTGTTTTCAGTATTTAAGGAAGCTGACAAATACAAACAAGAAATCAATCTACCTAACAAATACGAAGAAGAAGAAGAAGAAACAACAAAAGCTATAAAACAAATGAAATCCAAACTAAAACTAGAACAGCAACGGACCATGATAAAACGATGGCAAGAAAAGCCCCTACATGGTAAATACTGGGCTAAACTAAATGCGAAAGAAATAGACAGAGAAAAATCCCAGCAATGGCTGAGAAGCTCAGGACTCAAAGCAGAGACTGAAGGATTTTTAATTGCTGCACAAGACCAAAGCCTCCCCACCAGAAATTACCAAAAACACATAATGAAAAGAAATATAACAAGTAACTGTAGAATATGTGGAGATCGACAAGAAACAATAAATCATATTATCTCTGGCTGCCCAGTCCTGGTTAAGAAGGAATATATTCACAGACACGACAGAGCTGGGACCTATATACACTGGAAGCTATGCCAACATTATGGAATAACAACAGAAAAAAGATGGTATAAACACACGCCAGAAAAGGTCACAGAAAACGAGAAAGCAACCATACTCTGGGATATGCCAATACACACAGATAGAGAAATTAAGGCAAATAGACCAGATATAGTTGTCAAAGATCATGAAGAAAAAAAATGCTTTCTAATTGATGTATCAATACCAGCAGATGACAACGTTTCTCTAAAAGAAATGGAAAAACTTTCAAAATACAAAGACCTGGAAATAGAGATAACTCGAATGTGGAATCTAAAAACAGAAACAATTCCTATCATAGTAGGTGCCTTAGGTATAATAAAAAAAATATTCAGACAAATACATAACAAAAACACCAGGACTTACAAATATATATAACATACAGAAAATTGCACTACTGGGTACTGCACACATTCTACGCAAAACACTTTCAATACAGTAAACATAAGAGCACCACAGCAAACCACAGCACATACCCAAGGCGCACAGAGCTGCGCTCGGTAGTGAAGTGAAAGCACGTTATAAAAATAAAACTACTGAATAATAATAATAATAATAATAATAATAATAATAATAATAATAATAATAATAATAATAATAATAATAATAATAATAATAATAAAAGTGCAAAAAATCGTGCTAACTGGAACGACTCATGTACTGAGAAGAGCATTATCGATGTGAAAACAACATCCATTCATGAATTTTTTTCTTCTTAAATACATGTTTTACCTGTGAATTTGTGTGTGTAAACTGGTAATGCATACGAGTTTCTCTGCCCTAGGTGTACGGAAAACACTCGACGAGAAATGGAAGAAAATTTGAAGAAAGAAAAAAAAAACATAATAATAATAATAAAAATGCATTCTAATTGATGTATCAATACCAGCAGATGACAACGTTTCCCTAAAAGAAATGGAGAAACTTTCAAAATACAAAGACCTGGAAATAGAGGTAACTCGAATGTGGAATCTGAAAACAGAAACAATTCCTATCATAGTAGGCGCCTTAGGTATAATAAAAAAATATTCAGACAAATACATAACAAAAACACCAGGACTTACAAATATATATAACATACAGAAAATTGCACTACTGGGCACTGCACACATCCTATGCAGAACACTTTCAATACAGTAACCATAAGAGCATCACAGCAAACCACAGCACATACCCAAGGCACACAGAGCTGTGCTCGGTAGTGAAGTGAAAGCACGTTATAAAAATAAAACTACTGAATAATAATAATAATAATAATAATAATAATAATAATAATAATAATAATAATAATAATAATAATAATAATAATTGTTATTATTATTATTATTATTATTATTATTATTATTATTATTATTATCATTATTACCAGGCAGTGACTCTCATGGCTTCCGATCTTAATTGATTGGAAGTGTTATCATGTATATTGTTTTGCCTTGGTATAAAAGATGGGCTACAGCAAATATTCTGCTTAATACCACAGATTTGCTTGTCAGTTGTTTGACCTTAACCAGTTGAGCATATCCCTTGGTGGCTGACAATATGTGCATCTCTGATCACGAGCAGAATTACAGAGGTAGCATCATAGCCATGTGTCGAGAGGAATTCTTTGGGGGATTGAAATAATTCACCTCTGGTAACATGGGTGCTTTGTTCATCATCCTTAAACAATCCTTATTCAAGGACCTTTTGAGCAGGATGGGCTACTCGACCTGGAGAAAATTCTAACTGGGACCCACCTACAAGGTCATGCGCTATTTATCTTGATATAAGATCACCATATCATGCACATATGGTCGTGATGCATGCATCTGGTATACTCTTATCAGACGGGTAGTCATGATGGGTATACTGGGCTTTGTATGTTTTACTCCAGTGTCACTTTGATGGCATGCACTGCTCTCTCACTCAATAAAAATAAAATTTCTCCTAGCCAAGAGCCCACTGGTGAATGATGAAGGAGCACAGGTCACTTGTGGATCTGGCTTTATAAAAATTGTACCTGGTGATTGATAAGGGAAAAAAGAGAGAGAGAGAGAGAGAGAGAGAGAGAAATTCAAAGAGGATGTTAGTCTTAATGTCTGTCTCCATTACCTTAGAGACATTAGAAGTGAGTATAATTGGCAAGGTCAGAAGGGCTCTCTTTCTTGAAGATGGGACACAGTATAGCATGTTTCCAAAGATCCCGAGTAAGCCACTGTAGAGAGAGTAGAGAGATTGAAGAGTCTGGTATGTATAGGGACTAGCTCTGTGTTGCAGTGTTTGAGGGTAATGGAAGTGTCACCATCATGTGTAGTGGTCTTGTTAACTTGAAGTGACTAAAGGTACTTTTGCACTTGTCACATGTTTATGCAAGATGATGGAGCTGGAGGAGTGAAAGGGGATAAAACTGAAGATTTGTCAAGTGTGTGTAGTGTAGAGTTGGTTGTAAAGGAGACAGTGAAGCAGGTGGCTTTCTCTGTTGTGAATTAGAAGGAAAAAATGGGATTCTGCAAAGGTGGTGAAAATCCTTTTGGTAAGGTACCAAAAGGGTCAGCTACAGTTTGGAAGCTTGGATGACTTTGAGAGATGTTCAATGATGCAGTTATCTTTCAAGAATCTGATAGTGGCCTTCTGGATATTGTGTTGCATAAATGCTTCCTAGCTTTTAGGGTAAGTTTCACCAAACATAGTAGGTTTTGTTTTTAGCCTGAATAGTTCCTGCACAATTATAAATGAACTACTTGGTGGACTTATGGCCTTGGATTTTTTTTATGTGCATAGGATGTGGAGGGTCATACCTAGAAGGATAGTTTCAGTGTGCAGTTGGAGGAAAATTTCCAGTATTTCAAGCCAAACCCTTTTTCATAGAGTGCCTGATCTTGTGCCATGTAAAAAGCACTGCTCACCTTGCCTGTGCTTGTGCCACTGCTGAGTGGTTGGTGTTAGGAATGGCATCCAGCTGTAAAAATCTTGCCAAAACAATCACAGAAGTCTGGTGCAGGCTTCGGCCTAGTTGGCTCTTGTGGTACCATCCCACCCATGCCAGCTTGGAAGACGGATGTTAAATGATGATGATGATGATGATGTGCTAAGTGTGGGGGGTGTTGTCAACATATATATATATATATATATATATATATATATATATATATATATATATATATATATATATATATATATACTGGAAATAAAACTTAGCATTTTCTGCAAATGTGTTGGAGAGAATTGGTGGAGGAAAGAGGGTGTAACCCTTTTAGCATTCAGATTACTCTGTCAAATGTTCTGCTTATTCATTCACATCATTTTGAATTAATCATGCATTATCTCATAGCTTTGAGATTTATGATGATGTGATTGTAGGATATGTGTGAGTGTCTGGATCTAACTAGTTTGAATATAAAACAATTAGAATATTTAAGCCTGATATGACTGGTTTAAATACTAAATGGTTAAAAGAAAGAGCAGTAGTGTTGCTTATAGAGAGTGCCATTTGCTGGACACTTTTATGGGTGGTCTTTTGGGGTCTGCTGTATAATTGTAAATCTGTAAATTGTGCTCTTGGTGGCACTGATTCTAACTACACTACTGAGGAAGTGCAATAGGAGCTGAGAACAAGAACGAGAAGGAAGGGTGGATTATACTGAGAAGCAAAATTTTAATTTTTTTCATTTTTGGTCAGTAAGTGTTATTTCCAATTTGCATCTGTCTAGAAATTGAATGAAATCACTTCCATTCCCTTCAAACTTTGCTTTTGAGACCTGAACATCAATGTTTGAAATTGACTTGTTTTCCATTACATTTCAGACAGATTCAATACTGAGTTGCTGAAGCAGAATTTTCTAGAACTTTTGAGAAGCATCTAAAGGTTTCAAGAATTTCTGAGATGTTCTGGCAACATAGATGGCAGTATAAATATTGGGATTGTAAGCTCAACAATTGAGTTTACTTCTAGCTGTCCAAGTTTGAGGAAAGATAAAGTTTGAAGGAAATATTAGCCATTTTTTATACTTTCTAGGGGTAAGCAAATAGGAAATAATAGTTGTTACCTAAGGACAAAAATCATGTTACACAGTATTATCGGTCTGCTTAAAGCTCGAAGTTCTTTTGTCTCTCTTCTAGACATCAGTGTTTGGTAAACAAAATGCCAACAAAAATATGCACATTCATGTCTATGCAAGAACACACAGTTCAATAGTTGAGAATTATGTCGGTAATAATTGTAGGACTGTAAAGTTAACATTATAGCGTCACTGGTTGTGACAGTAATGTTAACAAAGGATGACTTATATAGCAACATTAGCATTTTTATGTTGCAAGCTGTAACTAAGACTGTAGAGTTAACATCACTATGTCACATATTGTGACTGTGAAGTTAACAATACTGTGTAATAAGTGACAAGGCTGTTATGTTAACATTACTGTGTCATGTGATGAATGTAACATTGTAAATTTAATATTTCTCTTAAGACCCAAACCAACAACAAGGGATGTAGTCAATAGTACAAACTAATGAAACAGTTTTTCTCCCTGTTATGGTACTTGTATATGCATAGGTGTTTGTTGGTGTGTGTTGTAATGTTTGTGACCATTATTGTGTGGTCTAGCTGGCTGTGTGAGTAATAACTGAAGCAGACTCATGAACTTTTAACTTTTAACATATTTATTGATGGAAATTATTTCTTTTGTTGGCTATCCAGAAAAGAAAAATACAGATAAAATAGATGATAACTGGGAGGAGAGAGCTGCACTGTGTCTTGTTGAAGGTTAACTGTAAAACATCATGTGCTCTACCTAAGTGCCTAACATGGCTTCTCTGAGTACTTAAGGTGGTCTGCCTGAGTATCCAAGGTGGTCTGCCTGAGGTGATCTGCCTGAGGTGATCTGCCTGAGGTGATCTGCCTGAGGTGATCTGCCTGAGGTGATCTGCCTGAGGTGATCTGCCTGAGGTGATCTGCCTGAGTGCTTGAGGTGGCCTGCCTGAGTGCTTGAGGTGGCCTGCCTGAGTGATGGTCTGTCTGAATTAGGTGCTAAACTGTTTAAGTAGGGTAAAAAGGGGGAAATTTTTTAGATCTTCAAAGAAGTCATATTACACCACAATTTCATGCTGATTGGTTGATTCACAGATCAATCATGTGAAACTTTGGTGGCTTACTTAAGATCTCAGACTGAATATTTCATAGTTGGGGATTCACATCTTTACAAACTTAATCACCACCAGATGAACTGGGCTGTTGAGAGTTAAAAGATGCAATATTATATAAGACATAAATATTTGGTTCCTTGGGCCCTTGACCAATATCTTATCAATCGAACCATTTGTGATTTTTAGTTTTTGTGGTGTTACATGTGGTGTTATGGGCTGTGATGAGCTATGTGTTGTTGGTGGAGAGAGATCGCAGATGAAGCAAACAGAAGTGAAGACAGACCGGAAGGGCCAGACCGGAAGTCGGCCACACGCGGTGGACAGCGAGCACGTGTGGTCAGTTCGAACATAGACGGCTTACATAGAAGACATGTTTTGATCTGGAGCAATCGTTTACCCCGCCACGGTCGACAAGGTAAAGTCCCAGTGTTTTATTCTCCCTTTTGCTTCTTGTTGTCTTTTTCCTCCATCACACCACAGTTTTACTTCATAATCCATGGGAATTTGTTTAAGAAACTTTACTATTATTGAACACATCATTGGTATGGTCATAATGATCTAAAGCTTAGGAATAACTAATTAGCATATCATTTATCATTTATCTTTTACTTGTTTCAGTCATTAGACTGTGGCCATGATGGGGCACTACCTTGAAGAATTTTAGTTGAACTTACTAACTCCAGTACTTATTATTTTTTGTAAAGCCTCTTTTGTTGTCTCTTTTGTTGAACTGCTAAGTTGTATGGATGTAAACACACCACCAGAAGTTGTCAAGCAGTGGTATAGGACACACACACACACACACATACACACACACATGCACGTGCATACGATGAGTTTCCATGCAGTTTCTGTCTACCAAATTCTCTCTCAAAGCTTTGGTCAGCCTAAGGCTCTAATGGAAGACACTTGCCAAAAGTGCCACACAGTAGGACTGAACTCAGAACCATCTACTTGAAAAGCCAACTTCTTACCACAAGTACGCATGTACCTATATGAATAGAACACCTCAATTTACACTGCAAACCAGTGAAGAAGTCCCCCCCTCCGCCAATATTAATGAAAATGTTTCCCCTCATCCACTGTATTGAAAGGAAAGCAAAAATATGGGTTTATATCCTTATAATTACTCTTTGTTCGTCATGGTATTGGACAAGTTTAACATATTTAAAACCATGTTAATTTCATTAAAACATAGCTTATTTGTCTGCCCCCTCTTTTCAGTCCTCACGATCCTACACTCATGGGACCTGTTTCCTCTCCTTGAGAACTTCTTTGTGCAGTCATTCGACCTGTTAGAAATAGCAACTACGTCTCCTCCCCAAATCACATCCTACAAAACGGTAGGATGCATTGGATAATTTTCGTTAGATATATAGCATGTCTGAATAAAAAAGGAGATTCTCACGGCTAGAGTGATGAAGGGGCTGCTTTGGGCTATAAGCAACAACAAAAACAAGAATATCTCTATTTACACATCTTTTTAAAATCTCTCTTTCTTTCTCTCTCACACATACACCGTCTTTCTCTCTTACGCTCTTTCTCTTTCTCTTCCTCGACAGATCTGTAACTGTAGACTTAACCCTAATCCCAACTTCATAACACACATTACCGACAGTCACTTCGTTACTATGGTATATGCAGTAATCTGCCGATAATTATGTTCAATGTCTATCGTTCTTTCGATTTATGGCCGGTCAGTTCTAGTTTTTCAAATACCTGATTAAGTAGTTAAGGGCAACAATAAAAAGAGATTTCATGCTTGAAAACCTAATTTCGAATTAATTGTGAACCAGGTATATAACGTTTAACATTGGATAATTCCCCTAGTAACACTATCAGTGGTATAAGGTATTTAATTCGTATTGCAATACTTAAAAGAGATTAGTGCGTTTAACTATACACTTCTTTTCAAGATAAATTGTGAGATAATTTCACTTCATGAATAAGAGTTCGTGTTTGTTTACCCCTCTCTGGTGTCAATGTCTCAGGGAGAAGGGGGAAGGGGAAAAAGGTTGAGAGACAAAGACAAAGATAGAAAGTAGGACAAAGAGTGGTGGAGAGAGAGACAACGTGAGAGAACGTGTAAATGTCAGTTGCAGTTTTCTGCAGTTGCGTGCCGGTACAAGCATTCTAGTTTCTCATTGTTAAAAACTGACGCCTTTTACGACTCACCCTCTCTCCCACCCTATTTTCTCTCTTTCCCTCTCTCCCTATTTTCCTCTCTCCTCCCGCTCCCACTCCCTCTGCATGTCGATATATGGCTAAGTATATGAATCTATCATTATGCGTCCACACTATACTCACTATGCACCCACATGCATAATACATATTCATTATATATATCTATATCTTTCTACTTGTTTAGTCATTAGACTGAGGTCTTGCTGGGAAACTGCCTTGAAGGATTTTTAGTCGAATCAATCGACCCCAGTACTTTTTTTTTGTTAAGCCTGGTACTTATTCTATCAATTTATTTTGCTGAACCGCTAAGTTATGGGGGACATAAACACACCAAGTTATGGGGAACATAAACACACTGGTTGTCAGGTGGTGGTAGGGGACAAACACATGCAAAGACACACACACACGATGGGTTTCTTTCAGTTTCTGTCCACCAAATCTACTCCGAAAGCTCTCTGGTTTACCAGTTCCAGTCAAACTGTCTAACCCATGCCAGCATAGAAAACAGATGCGAAATGATGATGATGATGATGATGATGATGATGATGATGATATATATATAATATATTTCAAATTTTGGTACAAGGCCAGCAGTTTTGGTGAAGGGGATAAGTCAATTAAATCAACCCTGGTGTTCTCAACTGGTACCCTGGAAGGGTAAAGTTGACCTCGGTGGAATTTGAACTCAGAATATAAAGATGGACAAAGCATTTTACCTGGTATGCTTACAATTATGCCACCTCACTGCCTTACACATACATACATACATACATATATTTATCAACAATGCACACATGCACATGTATGTATATACATTCCTCCCTTACAACTTCTGTTTACTACAGGTGTATGATCTCCTATTCCTACCTCAACTTCAACTCCTCCCATCCACCCACAGCAAACTATCCATCCCCTATTCTCAATTCCTCCATTTCTACCAGCTCTGTAGTGATCACCATGAATTTGAGTTACAGTCTCAATTCATGGTCTGCTACTTTACTCACTGAGAATACCCACTCCCACTTGTAATCCAAGACACCCCTCACTTGGTCTATTGATCCTGTATTAGCCCTCTCTCCCCATGCTCATGCCATTGTCCCCATAACTTAGCAGTTCAGCAAAATAAATTGATAGAATAAGTTGTCTCCCTTTCCTTCTTACCTATCAGCCCTCCACACACTTCAATCTAACCTCACTAACTCTCATATTTTCTGCAAGTCACCCTTCCCTTTCCTTTAAATGTGGCCATCACCTATGTGACTTACTGGTCCATAGCTCTTTCTCCACTCCTGCAACGCATCCTGGTTCCTTTGCTTGCTCATGCTGACACTGCCACACTTGTCCTTTTCTCTCAAACACCACCATTTTCACTGGTATTCACCACCACTCCCTCCATGTCAATGGCCCCTTCACAAGCACCAACAGTAATCTCATTTACTGCATCCTCTGCTCTTTTTGTCTCTCCCTTTACATTAGACAAACTGACCAACACCTGACTGAACATTTTGCCAAATACTTATAGGATATAAGACACACTTCTACTCAGTCATTTCCCTTCAACATTTGTCTGTACTGATCTTGTACACTGGTCCTCCAAAACTCCTGTCTCCTAGAGGAGAAATTAATTCTTATCAGTCCAGACTTCAGTTCTCAATGGTCTAAATTCTCAATCAC
Organism: Octopus bimaculoides; assembly: GCF_046866305.1. Classification (NCBI taxonomy): domain Eukaryota; kingdom Metazoa; phylum Mollusca; class Cephalopoda; order Octopoda; family Octopodidae; genus Octopus; species Octopus bimaculoides. The sequence goes on along the minus strand of NC_142944.1, from coordinate 33,152,402 downwards.
TTTTCATTTAACTCCATTTTATTTTCATTTCACACACACACACACACACACACACCACACACCTCTTACATCTCCACAGTCCTCTTAACAAACTCCACACACACTTACACTATAGTGTTTAACAAAATACCCAACACCATACACACCGATATGTTTAAGCAGAATACACATACGTGTGTCCTTGCATTTGTGTTTGTCCCCCACCTATATTTGACAACTAGTGTTGGTTTGTATATGTCCCCCATAACTTAGCAATTCAGCTGTAGGCAATATGTGTTTTTTGTGGGGTCTGGGGTTGGCAAATGGACGGGCTGCCCCAGGCGACACACACTCTAGCTACGTTAGTGTGTTTGAATTAATCTTTCTAGGCTGTGTCCCAGCATGCCTGCAGTCTAATTACTAAAACAATTGAAAAATAAGCAATAAAAGATACATGTGTGTGTGTGTGTGTGTGTGTGTGTGTGTGTAAATAGATAGATAGATAGATAGATAGATAGATAGATAGATAGATAGATAGATAGATAGATAGATAGACAGATAGATAAATGAAATATACACATACAGACAGAAGAAGGGAAAAAGATAAAGATTGACAAAAAACTCTATTTTATAGATGAATCCTGATGATGTTATGTGCCTGAAGCTCTCATGAAAAAAGCACTGTAAACAAAAACAAAAAAGACTGCAAAGAAACAAACAAAAAAAGGTGCACGTCTATGCAGAAACATCCACATACATACAGAGCATGCATACTCAAGCTTCCACACTAGTGTGCATATATACTCATGCATGCACATGGGTGCACACACAAACGCACGCATTCATATACATGCACATATACATGTAACCTGATATACAACACTCTGATGACACTTCCCTTTTCGTTGTTTTATGCTGCAATTGGTGTCATTAGTTACAAACTTCCTATGGGCCAATCATCTATACCCTGTATTTATGCCAGTGAGACCAATG
>NC_142944.1:33088930-33141430 GCF_046866305.1 Octopus bimaculoides | reverse complement strand
TATATATATATATATATATGGCTCGTGTGTTCTCGTCTACGTTTGTTTGCAATGTCCTGTACCCAGATATGCACCTATACATACAGGTGGATGTCGGTATGCACATACCTGTACGTATATATGCATATACTCATTTACTTTTGTTTTTACATGATTGAACGCAGCGTCTCACAAAAATTGTAAGTAGTTTTCGTAAACTTATCCTCCGACGCTACTCTATCTCTTTCTCTTTCTCTTTCCTTTCTCCCCCCCCCCTCGTTCTTCCTCTGTACTACTACGTATCTCGCCTTACCCCTCTTGTTCTTCCTCTGTTACTACTACGTATCTCTTTTTTCCCCCTCGTATTTCCTCTTTTTCTTTTTTCCTCTCGTTGCTCACCATTCTTCTACTTCCTCCCTCTCTTTCTCCCTCTACCACTCTCTCTCTTCCCTTTACACTGGCATGGTCACATGCTTCCGGTCAATAATCCTTTCCTTCCTTGGCTTTCGCCAAGTAACGCACGCCACCACTTTGTCTCTCTCGGTTCCGTGCCTCATCGCGTTCATACACACATAATTTTTCTCGTCTGGCCGTAAAGCCTTTTCTGTTTGTTTTCCTGTCTTGTTTTTTGTCCGCCACTACATTCCTCCATGGCTAGATTTAATTTGCGTATACAAATTTAATCTGCGATCCATGGGACGAGCCGTTTTAACGATGCGTCCTGCCCGAAGCTCGTCGAAACGCCGGTGTTAAAACGTGGGTAGCTGATGAAGTAGAATGTTCTCTATGTGGCTCATGTGTTCTCGTCTACGTTTGTTTGCAATGTCCTGTACCCAGATATGCACCTATACATACAGGTGGATGTCGGTATGCACATACCTGTACGTATATATGCATATACTCATTTACTTTTGTTTATAGATGTATATATGGATACATATTATATGTAGATGTTCATATTGTACATCTACACATGTCATGCACACACACATATATATACACATACATGCATGGATACATGTATACACATATACATACATATATAAATACATACACAAACACACACACATGCATACACAAAAGCATGGGTATAAAAAAATTACATTATGGAGAACTGATTTATACCCATTTAAGAACACACAGATAAACACTGCAATATTCAATTTTCATTTATTTTACATTTGTACTGTCTATTATGAAGTGTGAAACAGTTTCATCATTCTTCCACAACCTGGTCACTGACACAATCCGTTGAATACTAGTTACTGGTAAGTCTTCAGAGAATGTAGGAGGGTTCTTTACATCAGCTCTTTTATTTTTTGACAGGGTGGCATTGGGTGGTGGCAGCAGCATTGGCAGCAGTGGTGGTGGCCACAGCAGTTACGGTGGTGGTGGCAGCAGTGATAATGGTGGAGGTGGTAGTGGAGAATTTGAACTTTGACCCTGTATCATTGTGGTTTGAACTTTTAACACAGGCTTTTGTTTCAATTCTCTATTTTCTCTGTCTATTTGTACTGCATATTTATTATTTATTAGATTAATTGTTGTTAGTCCTCTTTTTCTTTTTCATAAATAGTATTATATTAAAGCATTTGTTTATTCATTTTTCCTCATGGTGACTGGCCTTGAACTGTTAGAAGCGTAATCCACCATAAAATGTGTTTGAAATATCTGTTTAAGTTATTTGTTCAGTAACATTAGATTTTTGCTCAGCTGATATACTTTAAAAAAAGTCTAGATAAAATAATAGCACAGGCATGGCTGTGTAGGTAAACAAAACTTCCTTCCAAACCACATGGTTCCAGGTTGTGTGGCACTTTGGGCAAGTGTCTTTTACCATAGCCTTGGGCCAACCAAAGCGTTTTCAATTGCATGAACTGAAAGTCGGAGAAGGATGAGATAAACTACCTGCATCAACTTCTCTTAAAAGCAGGTAGTAATTTTACCTTGTACTTAATCTTAGTGCAAATTTTGAAGAGTGCAGTTTGATTTTAACAGTTATTTTCTCAAACCTATAATGGCAGTGATAAAGGAGCATATTTGGCATACTTTGCTTTATGAGTTCAATAAAGGCAACAATGCAATGCAAAGTGCAAGGAATATTAATGCAATATACAGGGATTGGACAATAAGCGTAAGCCAGTGTCAATAGTGGTTCCAGAAATTCCAAGCTGGAAACTACAGCCTAGAAGATACACCTCATCCTGGAAGATCTGTAGAGCTCGACAAGGACATCCTGCAAACCCTGGTGGAACAAAATCCCATTATAACTGTTGAGGAATTAGCAGAGAAATTTGAATTTGGTCATTCAACCATTCATCGACACTTGTGTGCCATTGGAAAAGCCAGCAAATTGGGTCAATGAGTTCCTCACAAATTTTCCAATTGTTATTGTGCACAGAGGGTGAATGTGTGCTCTTCTTTGCTGTCACGTCTCATGAATGAACCCTTTTTGAGCTGAATAGTGACTGGTGATGAGAAATTGGTTCTCTATAAAAATGTCAAGCACCAAAGACAGTGGGTAGGGAAACAAAAAACACTGGCACCCCAGGCTAAAAAAAGGTCTTCACCCACATAAGGTGTTGCTATCTGTTTGGTGGAATATGTAAGATTTAGTCTACCTTGAACTTTTAAACCCAAACCAAACAATAACAAAAAAATTATGAGTTACATTGATATTTCTAGTAATTGAAGATCCTAGTATGTAACCATTTGTTTTCTGCAATGTATGTATGTATGTATGTATGTATATATGTATGTATGTATGGATGGATGGATGGATGGATGTGTGTATGTGTGTATATGTATGTATGTATGTATGTATGTATTTATGTATGTATGTATGTATGTAAGTATGTATGTATGTATGTATGTATTTATGTATGTATGTACGTATGTACGTACGTACATACGTACGTATGTACGTATGTATGTATGGAAGGATGGATGCAAGTATGTATGTATATGTATGTATGTATGTATGTATGTATGTATGTATGTACGTATGTACATACATACGTACGTATATATGTATGTATGTATATATGGATGGATGGATGGATGTGTGTTTGTGTGTGTATGTATGTATGTGTGTATGGAAGGATGGGTGCAAGTATGTATGTATATGTATGTATGTATGTATGCATGTATGTATGTATCATTTGCCAAAAATCACACTCCCCCCCCTCTCTCTCTCTTCTAATCTCCCCTAGTATAGTCTTCTAAGGTGCAAGGCTACCTCAATTGTGGTGATGCTGTGAAAAAAAAAAGCACCCAGTACACTCTGTAGAGTGATTGACATTAGGAAAGGCATCCAGTTATAGAAACCATGCTAAAGTACACAGTGGAGCAAGATGTGATACTTCAGTTCATTAAACCATGTTGAACCATTGAACTTTTGCTAGCATGACCTTAAATGATGATGATGATCACACACACACACACACACACACACACACACACGCACACATTACATATACATATACAGGGTGTCCACAAAGACTGGGTACATGAGGATTAACACATACTTTAAGAAATTATTATTCCTTATATTTAATTGTTTATGTTAGAATTTTATTTACTCCATGTACCCAGACCTTGTGGATATCCTGTATATATATTATTGAACATACATACTCAATGCATGTGATTTTCTTGTTTGTTGTTAGGCTGATATATATATATATATATATATATATATATATATATATATATATATACACACATATCTACATATGTGGGAAATTCTGTCTGTAAGTGTGTTTGTGGAGTTGTTATCTAACTCTTCCTACATCATTTTATTGATTTTTGATGAAACTTGACATGTGAGTAGAACTCATGTCTGGAAACCTTATGGCAAACTCAGATTGTTGAAAAAATCGATAATTGGTCCCCTGGAAGGGATCCTGATATGTATCTAATATATTTCATTTTAACAGTCAAGGGAAATAACCCATTCATTTTCCTAAATCATTTGGTATAAATCAAATTGAGTATTCTTATTTCTTAGTATTTGAACTGTTAGAGTTATTTTCACAATTTATCGAGTACAACCCTTAAACAAGTATATAGTATTTTCCTAAACAATAGATCCACTTATTTCAGTTTGTGACTTATTCACGAATATACCAACACTAGCGCCGCTGAGGGTAATATTCTCTGGAAATGCACAAAAGCCCTTTTCAGTGTTATTTACTTTGAATTGTTATTATCTCATATCTGATTAACCTGTTTTTACGTAACATGCTTCATGATTTTAGTACACATACCTTATTAGTATTTCCTCCTATGTTCTATATACTCTGAGAACGCTTTAAATCCCTTTTCGGGGCTACTTTATTTGAATTCTTACTATCGGGTTACTAATTTCATGTTATTACATAACTGACTTCACAATTTGGGTATTCATAACTTATTAGGAATTCATAAAAACAAGATCCTGTGTAAGACAGTTTGGTATTCCCTGTAAATGCTCAAAAACTGTTTTAAGGGCTACATACTTTGTATTGTTGTTATTGGATTAGAGAAACAATTATGAGAACAGATCCAAGAGATAAGCCCTGCTTTCCTGGGAATTACCAGGTACGTCAGCTAGTATATATCTATATATATATATGTGTGTGTGTGTGTGTGTGTGTGTGTGTGTGTGTGTGTGAGAGAGAGAGAGAGAGAGAGAGAGAGAGAGAGAGAGAGAGAGAGAGAATGTGTATGCATATGTGAGTTTGTGCATGCATGTGTGTATGTGTGTGCATGAGTGTGTCTGTGCATGAGTGTGTGTGTGTGTGTGTGTGTGTGTGTGTGTGTGTGTGTGTGTGTGTGTGTGTGTTTCTAATAACTTCCACTCAGTTTCCACCTAGCAAATTCTGCTGATAAGATAGTAGTCAATCATGAGGTTATAACAGAAGACATTCCCTTAAAATATTGCTTAGTGCAAGATATCAAACTAAGAACAATGTAGTTGCAAACGAAACTTCTTAACTACTCAGCCATGGCTGCACACACACACACACACACACACACACACACACACGCGCACACATTGTTGCATGTCCTTTCATCCTTTCACATACCTTCATATAAACATACATTCACATATTTTATTATTTTCATAGAGACCATATTGTTTATGATATAGATAAAAATTACCAACTGGCAAAAGGTGAATGCAGAACAAAAAGAAAAGAACATAAGATAGTGGTGATGGGAAATACAGACTATAACAGCTAAAGCATTTAAAGTTAAGATGGCTAGTGCGATAGGAGTTGTTGAGAAGCAAGCAATACAGTTAGTACATTACCTTGAACTTTTAAGCAAAACACTCTATACATTACTTCAAACCTACATAACTGATAGTTCAGCTCAAAGACAACTGAATAAGCTGTGAATTGTATTAGCTAAATGTCAATAAACCTGATCAGTAGAGTTTAGATATGTCTCTGTTTAGAACATTTAATGCAACTCATAAAACCTACCATGTAGAAGACATTTTATTGTCAACAGCCATAGTTCATGTAGTTGTAAATAAGTACAGTATAGTATAGTTCACTGTACTCTGTCCAGGACCACCACACTTGAGTGTCAACAGTCCAGTGTATCTAGCTGTAAGTAGGTACAACAGTGTGGTGTAGTTCACTGTACTGTGTCCATGACCACTATACTTGACTGTCAACAGCCCAGTCTACCTAGCTGTAAGTGGGTACCACAATGTGGTATAGTTCCCTAAACTGTGTCCATGACCACCACACTCAACTGTCAACAGTCCAGTCTACCTAGCTGTAAGTAGGTGTCACAGTGTAATATAGTTAACTGTACTCTGTCCATGACCAACACACTCAACTATCAACAGTCCAGTCTACCTAGCTGTAAGTAGGTGCCACAGTGTGGTATAGTTCACTGTACTGTATCTATGATAACCTCACTTAACTGTCAACAATCCAGTCTATAAGTAGGTATCACAGTGTGATATAGTCCATTGTGCCATGTCCATAACCAATACACTTAACTGTCAACAGTCCTGTTCACCTTAATATCATATCTATAAGCACAAAAAATACAGAAACATCTCTGGTTGCTTCAAAATAACAAAGAAACCAGACATAATGAAAGGTTGGTCTGGTGAGATTGTTGAGATTCTAGAGCAGTGACATGTAGGTGTGTGCTGTGTACAAGAGGTAAAATGGAGGGGAAGCTCAGTTAGATTGCTTATGGACAAGGAATGTAGATACAAATTCTTCTGGGTGGGCAGTAGTGATGGAATGGGTGGTGTTGATATACTTCTGGCAAAGAAATGGGTTGATAAAGTGATTGCGGTAGTCAGGGTATGTGACAGGATTGTTAACCTAAGACTAGTTTTACATAATGTAATAATGACATTTACCTCTGTATATGATCCACATACTGGACATGTGCTTGAACAGAAGAACTGCTTGTACAAGTCCCTTTTACAGATTACCTTAATGACCAAAACAATGACCTTATTATCATGGCTGGTGACTTCACTGAACATGTCAAGCAGCATTTCAATGGATTTCATGGTGTGCATAGAGGTTATGGTTTTACTTTTAGAAATGAGGAGGAAACAAGGCTGTTAGAGCTCTGTGATTGATGCAAACGACTTGTTATGTAAACCTACTGTCAGGAAACCAGTCGGCCAGTAAATCAACACAAGCCAGATTGAGTGGTGGTGGTGGAGACGATACACACACACACACACACACACACACACACACACACACAAGGCACTCACAAGGCTTTGAATGGCCTGGTGTTAATACCCAAGGTTCCACACAGTGGGATTGAACCCAAAACCGCATAGTTTGGAAATTAACTTTTTGATCAAACATCTTAATTAAAAACCATCTTTATAACCATCATTGTCATCATCATCATTGTTATTCTCATTGTCATCACCAGAAGTAGCAGCAGCAATTGTAAGCATCATTGTTGTATCTGTTTTTCTGTTCTTGCACGGGGTAGATAAATTCTCTCCAGTGCAACTTCTCGTTAATTATTGTAGTTTCTTGTCAACTTTTTTGAGATGTGAGCATCTTGCTGTTAGATTTCATCCCTTCTTCCCATATCATCTTTGGTCTGTCTGTAGAAACAGACACATTCAACTTGCATTGTTTGAAACCTTTTCAATTAACTTCCTTTTTTCCTTTTTTGCCCTTTCAAAGCTTAGCCAGGCTCATGGGCCCCGTTTCCTGGTATCTATGGCGTATGTGTTCCCTCCCACCCCCCAGCTGGACGGGACGCCAGTCCATTGCAGCGTTACTCAAGAAACAGGAAGAAAGAGTGAGAGAAAGTTGGGGCGAAAGAGTACAACAGGGTTCGCCACCATCCCCTGCTGGAGCCTCGTGGAGCTTAGGTGTTTCGCTCAATAAACACACACAACGCCCGGTCTGGGAATCGAAACCACGACCCTCCGACCGCGAGTCCACTGCACTAACCACTGGGCCATTGCGCCTCCACTTTCAATTAACTATCATCCTTCAAGTGTATGACATGTCTATATTAGTACAGTTCTCTCTCCTGCTCACTACGGCTGAAGCTTTTAATACTGGGTTTTTCTCTTAGAACACTTGCACTCTACTGGTCACGTATACTAGGGTATGAGCTGTTTTGGCAGTCATTTTCATACTGCCTATCTGGCACTGCTGATTCGATGATGACTTATTTGACATCAGACATTTCAATGCTTCTCTAGCTCCCTCCCACCCTCTATTTCTCTCTGTTTATATATATATATGAGCATATTTCTCTTTATGTGTATGAGGAGAGGAGAAATGTTTGATAATCATGTCCAATTATTAAATTGTAACCTCTCTGTCTCTTTCTGGATGTGTATATTTCTGCATGTGTGTGTGTGTATGGGTGTGTGCGTGCGTGTGTGTGAGTATGTGCATGTATGTATATGTGTGTGTGTGTTTGCTTCTAGTGCCAAAAAAGGCTATTGCCAAAACAGATTCAATGTCCATTCAGCCATGCCAAATCACCAGCATCCAAACAGTTGCATACAATTATCTCATTTTGTGCATGCTACTAACATCACATAACATTCAGCAAAACATTTTCATCTCATTTCATTCCAGTCTTTATACATATTCTCCACATTCACTACCTATGCTGCACAATCATGCAACAACATTACACCTCTTATAACAAACATTATTCATTCTGCTCTTCATTTCATAGCTTTGTTTTGTCATCTACAGAAGTCACAACTCCCTGAAATTTTTCCTCCACTATCATCTTTACTCTGCTTACTGAGTTTTTATAGCATCCATTGAATGCCTCTAGGTCGATGCTTCCCAAAATATCTGATGTGGCATACCAGCAGTTTTTTTTTTTTTCCGATGTGCCAGGGACTGGTAATATTTCTTAGTAATGTTAATTCATAACAGAAACAATATATATAATGAATATAATAAAAGTTGACATTTATTTTATTTTATATTTATTTTGTAAACAAATAATACAATATTACATAAGCATTTTATAATGTTTCTTTCTTTTCTGGGAACTTGCTGTGTACCAGCAGCTGATGGCTTGCGGATCGGCACCAGTCCGCAGAACACCACTTTGACTAGCACTGCCCTAGATAACAGATGCTATTAGCTACTTCTGGTGAGTCTTCTCTAGCATGCAATTTATAGAATTCATTTCTTATGTACTCTTACAGCTAATTATTCTTCTGCATCTATTATAAGTAAAATACTGTCTTCTCTGTCAGCCTACCTGGTATCCCACTGCACTTTTTGCATACCCATTGTTGGTATTGGTATGCAATATAGATTTTCTGCCTGCTCCTTTTCTACATGTTAAGTATAATCACTTAATTATTAATAAAGGTGTTGTTTACCTTTTTAGAAACTCTGTCACCTTAAACCAACTCGTTTTATCTTTTCATTTATCTCTCAGTCATTGGGCAGCAATCATGCCAGGGCAGGCACTACTTGAAGGATTTTACTTGAACAAATTGATCCAAATACTCATTGTGAGTATGGTACTTATTCTATCATCTCTTTGGCTGAACAGTTAAGTAATAACATAAACAAAGCAATACCAGTTGTCAAGCAGTGGTGATAGGGAAAACAAACACAGACACACACACACATACACATGTGTACACCCTCATACATACATACATACATACATACATACATATACATAAATATATCTATTTATTCATCAGTCTGTCTGTATGTCTGTCTGTCTGTCTCTCTCTCTCTCTCTCTCTCTCTCTCTCTCTCTCTATATATATATATATATATATATATATATATATATATATATATACATACATACATATATATACATAGGCACACATATATTATATACATATGTTAGGCTTCCACACAGTTTCCACCGGCCAAATTTATTCTGAACTATAAGAAGAGATAATTGCCCAAGATGCTATGCAGTGGGATAGAAACTGAAACCACATGGTTGCAAAGTGAGCTTCTTAACCATACATTCATATCAGAATCCTGCGCTTCTTCCATCTACTCTCCTCCTCTCTGCCCTTTCTTCTTTCCCCTCTCTCAACATGTGTGTCACATAGTATTTGGGAGTTACCATAGTTGGCACTTAAAGCCTCCATACAATATTCCTCTGGTTTGTCTTTTGTCTCTAAGTGTTTAGCTCTTATCCTGAGGTCAATAATTGCTAGTCTAATGTTGGCACATTCTTCACAGAGGAAACACTTAGCATTTGTAATCAGACCACTGTCTATTTCCTGATGACATTGAAGTCTATTTGACTGCTTCGTGATCAAGTAGCTAACTGCATTTTTGAACTTTGTTTTATTCTAAGTGGTCAGGTCATTTGCATCATAGAAGCCTCAGTCCCTTTTCATATCTTGTATCAAGATTATATCCTCCAGTGTAAGTAAGAGTAGCCATTATGATGTTGTATAACAAATCTGTTAAAGTTACCAGTCATAATGATGAGGCTGTTGCTGTCTGATATCCATGTAGCCTACAAGAGGGACTAAAGAGTAATCAACTACAATGATGTTGCCACCACTGCTACTGCTGCTTCTGATGTCACTGCCAATGTTGTTGGCACTCCGTTGCTTACGACGTCGAGGGTTCCAGTTGATCCGATCAATGGAACTGTCTGCTTGTGAAATTAACGTGCAAGTAGCTGAGCACTCCACAGACACATGTACCCACAACGTAGTTCTCGGGGAGATTCAGCGTGACACAGTGTGACAGGGCTGACCCTTTGAATTACAGGCACAACAGAAACAGGAAGTAAGAGTGAGAGAATGTTGCGGTGAAAGAGTACAGCGGGGTTCACCACCATCCCCTGCCAGAGCCTCGTGGAGCTTTAGGTGTTTTCACTCAATAAACACTCACAACACCCGGTCTGGGAATTGAAACCGGGATCCTATGACCACGAGTCCACTGCCCTAACCACTGGGCCATTGCGCTTCCACTACTGCCAATGACGACAATGATAATGATGATGATGATGATGATAATTTGGACACAAGGTCAACAGTTTTGAGGAGGGCTGGAGTAGTTAAGACCAGTAATGTTTTCTTTATTAACCGCTAAGGGTCCAAAAAAAAAAAATTGGGGATGGTACAGGACAATACAATGTGTCCACTTCTTCCAACCACAAATAATAATAATAATAAGCTTAATCATTGCAGCCCAGGACCAGGCATTGAATACCAACTCAGTGAAAAAGATTATATACCACACAAGTTCAATGGACCTCTTTAGAATGTGTAGGAAGAGGGTTAAAAGCATGACTCACATTGTTAGTGCTTCTGAAAGACTTGTGCAGAAAGAATACAAGCATAGACACAACAAAGTAGCCCAAAACTTCCACTGGCTACGATGCCATAAGTATGAATATGAGGTTACGTGTGCTTGGTACCAACATACACCAGAAAAGGTAATGGACAAAAAGGGAAAGGCAAAATTCCTATGGGACTTTGATTTCCAGACAGACAAAGTGTTAGAGCATTGAAGGCTGGATATAGTAACCTTTAGGAGGGAGAAACAAGAGTGCCTAATAATCAACATAGCAGTGCCATGAGATCAACATATCATCATAAAAGAAAGAGAAAAAGTTGATGAATATGGAGACCTGAGAATTGAGATCACTAAAATCTCATTTTGGTAATATTTAAGGATTGATGTTACTCTTCCAGAAGGTAAAGAAAAAAGAAGAGTACGACTGTTATTATTAATAGTCGAACGTAAAGGTTATCCCTACTGTCATCGGAACATTGGGTTCAATACCCCACAATCTGAAAAAAACATCTGAAAACCTTACAGATCCCCTACAATCTAGATGTATTGCAAAAGTTGGCATTACTTGGAACTGCACACATATTGCATAAAGTACTGTCTGTCTGAGGTCGTTGTTGTGACTTGACAAGCAGTACAAACACCTGGTAGATACAATCTCTTCAATCAACAACTTCATAAAATTGTATACTGTGTGACATCTATAATGTGCGACATCTATAACGATGATGATGATGATAATAATAATAATAATAATAATAATAATAATAATAATTATAATAATAATAATAATAATAATAATAATAATAATAATAATAATAAGTTCAAAAGATAGTGCTCATGGGAACTGCCCATATCCTACGTAAAATACTGTCTATGTGATCTCAAATTTTAAAGCAAACACATAATTTTCTTATGGTTTCTTAAACATTCACTTGAACAAAACTGTACAAATCCAAATATATGGTACCCTAGGCATAACACCTACATGAACTTCTAACTTGTTGTCTCTTGAGGTCTCTGGGTGAGACTTGGATCCAACTTGTACAAATGCAAAACAAAAGTCAAACATAAAATAATAATAATAATAATAATGATAATAATAATAATTGACATGAGTATTCCTTGCGATCATAATATAGCCGCGAAAGAATTTGACAAGATCAGTAAATATAAAGACTTGCTAATAGAAATTGAAAAAATGTGGCACCTCAAAGCAACTACTGTACCAGTGATTGTAGGATCTCTAGGAATGATAAAAAAAAAAGGTACTGAAACCTATTTGAAAATGATACCAGGCTTACCATCCCTACAGGAAGTGCAAAAAATCATGTTAACTGGAACGACTCATGTACTGAGAAGAGCATTATCGCTGTGAAAACAACATCCATCCATGAATTTATTTATTTATTAATTTATTTTACAAACATATTTTACCTGTGAATTTGCGTGTGTAAACTGGGAATGCATACAATGAGCTTCTCTGCCCTAGGTGTATGGAAAACGGCGAGAAACGGAAGAAAATTTGAAGAAAGAAGAAAAAAAAACAACATAATAATAATAATAATAATAATAATAATAATAATAATCCTTTCTCCTATAGACACAAGGCGTGAAATTTGGGGAGAGGGTGGGCCCAGTCGATTACATCGACCTCAGTATTCAACTGGTACTTATTTTATCAACTCTGAAAGGTGGAATTTGAACTCAGAACGTAGCGGCAGATGAAATACCGCTAAACTGTTCATTCGATAACAGTCACACCTTTCTTATTTTTTCTTTACCTTTGGGAGGAGTAACATTAATCCTTAAAGATTATTATTAATAATAATAATAATATAAAGGACTCAGAAGAAAATAGGGAAGGCCAACTCATGGTATGATAGCCACAAATACCAGAGTGTCATGTTCGTCGACACCACCCCTAGAGGCAAACTGGCATACCACTTTAGAAGGGCCCTAGACAAACTTAAGCTAAGAATTAAGGTTGTTGAAAGGCTAGGCAACCCTATCAAATCCCTAATCGGTAGAACCTACCTTTTAGTAGAACCCCCTGTACTGATATGAACTATACTGTATGTAGATTTAGCCCACAAACAAACTATAAAGCCAGAAATGTAGTCTATAGTATACGATGTACAGAGTGATGGTGCAGTAACAAGACAACGACGTACATAGGGGAAACAGCACAGAGCATAGGAGGGCGGGTAAATGAGAATTGGAGAGAACTTATGGAAGAAAAGACCTCATTGTTTCTGTACCAGCACACCAAGCATGAACACAGGGGCTCACTCAACAACATAGAAGTCAAAATCTTGTCCACACATAGAACAGACGCAATGCTTAGACAAATTACTGAAGCTACACACATACTAGAAGATAAACCTAGCCTGAATAGGAAACTGGAATGGAACACTAGCATACACCTCCAACACACCACAACATATGACAGAATAAGATCCCCATAAACTGATAACAATATCAACAAAATATAATACAATACACAGATAAACAAATGGAATTAAATAACTATATACGCTAACAAAATTAAATTAAATTAAATTAAATACAAAAAAAGAAAGAATAGAAAAAATAAGTAGGTCTAAACACATGAGCAAAATAAATAAAAACAAAATTAAACAAACGCGTATAAACAGGGGATACAGATAATACAGGCACTCCCACACACACACACACACACATTTACTAAACATAGACACACAGGGGTATATGCATGCACAAATAAAGACACACAATAGGAATACAAAATACAAAATGGCTGATCGTTAGTAAGAAAAGACACACAAATAAGAGAGAAGAAAGCAAAGGACCACTGATGAGGTCACAGAAGTGTGACAAAAGAACTCTGGCCAAAATACGATTAATGTAAAAAATAAAATAAAGCTGAAGCAAATTAACACCAAATATATAGTGTGTGTGTTTTTATTGGCTAAACTGGCAACATGACCATCCCCAAATACAACACTTAACTCTTCATGAAGGTAAATAAGGAATAAGAAAAACATGATACAATTTGTAATAAATAGAGATTCACTCTGTTTATTGAAATAAGCAATATTTTGACAGAATGTCTGTCAACCAAATGTAAAATGAAAAGAACGCAGAAGTACAGAAATTCAAAAAATGAATGAGAATAACCTGCTTCCCATTTTAGACAAAATGACATCAGCAGTTTTCACTTTGTCATAACTGGTAACAAAGAAAAAGAAAACCAAGAAAGAAGATGAAAACTGGAAAGAGAATACCTAGTCAAATAGTTTTGTGTAAATGTGATGAAATTTGCCCATCATTTTGTTTGTTCCTCCAGGGTTTGATGTTAGCAATTCACAAATGTATTTATTGTCATGTGTTTTGAGAACTGAAAGTGCAGCAGAGTCACATTACTACTAATAACAATAATGCTAATAACAGCCAGCAATTTAAGAAGACGTGATAAATTAAGCTCAGCAATTTCAGAGTTGATGAGGGGTAGGTTGATTACATTAGGATGAAAGGCAAAGTTGGCCTCGGCGGTATTTGAACTCGAAACGTAAATACCGACAAAATACCGATAAGCATTTTGCCCAGTGTGTTAATAATTCTGCCAGCTCACTGACTCTCTACTACTACTACTACTACTACTACTATTAATAATAATAATAATAATAATAATAATAATAATAGTAATCATCATCGTTTAACGTCTGCTTTTCATGCTGGCATGGGTTGGACAGTTTGACTGAGGACTAGCGAGCCAGATGGCTGCACCAGGCTTCAATCTGATTAGGCAGAGTTTCTACAGCTGGATGTCCTTCCTAACACCAACCACTCCGAGAGTGTAGTGGGTGCTTTTACGTGCCACCGGCACAAGGGCCAGTCAGGGCCACGCTCGAAATGGTATTTTTTACGTGCCACCTGCACAGGAGCCAGTCCAGCGACACTGGCAACAACCTCACTCGAATGTTTTTTCACGTGCCACCAGCACAAGTGCCAGTAAGGCGACGCTGGTAATGATCATGCTCAAATGGTGCTATTTACATGCCACTGGCATGGAAGCCAGACAGCTGCTCTGGCAATGATCACGCTTGGACGGTGCTCTTAGAGCTCCACTGGCACAGGTGCCAGTCATCGAATTTGGTTCAATCACGATTTCGATTTCACTTGTCTCAGCAGGTCTTCACAAGCCGAGTTTAGTGTCCAATGAAGGAGAGGTTGGCATCAGTGCCAGTCATCGAATTTGGATCGATTTCATTTGCCTCAACAGGTCTTCGCAAGCCAAGTTTAGTGTCCAATGGAAGAAAGGTACGCATAAGTGGGCTGGCTACACCCCTGGTAGAGGCCTCGGATTATGGTCTCACGTGGCTTGCCGGGTCTTCTCACATACTGCATATTTCCAAAAGTCTTGGTCACAAGTCATTGCCTCGGTGAGGCCTAATGTTTGAAGGTCATGCTTCACCACCTCATCCCAGGTCTTCCTGGGTCTACCTCTTCTACAGGTTCCCTCAACCGCTAGGGTCTGGCACTTTTTCACACAGCTATCCTCATCCATTCTCGCCACATGACCATACCAGTGCAATCGTCTCTCTTGCACACCACAACTGATGCTTCTGAGGTCCAACTTTTCTCTCAAGGTACTTACACTCTGTTGAGTATGCACACTGACATTACACATCCATTGGAGCATACTGGCTTCATTCTTTGTGAGCTTACGCATGTCCTCAGCAGTCACGGCCCATGTTTCACTGCCATGTAGCATGGCTGTTCGTACACATGCGTCATACAGTCTGCCTTTTACTGTGAGTGAGAGGCCCTTTGTCACCAGCTCTCTGTAAGAGCTCTCTGAACTTTTCCCAGGCTATTCTTATTCTAGCAGCTAGACTTTCAGCGCACCCTCCCCCACTACTAACTTGGTCACCTAGATAACGGAAGCTATCAACTACTTCTAGTTTTTCTCCCTGGACTGTGGCAGAAGTTGTTCTCTGCACATTTTCAGTGTTTATTGCTCCTGAACATCTGCCACATACAAAAACTATCTTTCTAGAGAGCCTTCCTTTGATATTGCTGCATGTCTTATGTGTCCATAGCTTACACTGAGTACATCTTATATAGTTTCTACCTACGCCTTTTCTACAGATCGAGCAGGGCCATCTACCTGAAGGGATTTGTGATTTGTTTGCCTTCCTACTTATTAGGACTTTGGTTTTAGCTAGGTTCACTCTAAGGCCCTTCGATTCTAGTCCTTGCTTCCACACCTGAAACTTCTCCTCTAGTTCTGATAGTGACTCAGCAATTAGAGCAAAGTCATCAGCATAGAGGAGCTCCCAGGGACATCCTGTCTTTAATTCCTCTGTTATAGCCTGGAGGACTATGATAAATAGGAGGGGGCTGAGCACAGAACCTTGGTGGACCCCAATCTCTACCTGGAATTCTTTACTGTACTCGTTGCCAACCCTCACCTTACTGACAACGTCTCTGTACATGGCTAGCACAGCTCTCACTAACCATTCTTCTATCCCTAGTTTCCTCATTGACCACCAAATAAGGGATCGGGGGACCCTGTCAAAGGCTCTCTCCATGTCAACGAAAGCCAGGTACAGGGGTTTATCTTTGGCTAGGTATTTCTCCTGCAGCTGTCTTACCAGAAATATAGCATCAGTGGTGCTTTTCCCTGGCATGAACCCAAACTGCATCTCATCTAAACTGATTCTCTCCCTAATTAGTTGGGCTATGACCCTTTTCATTACCTGACACAACAACTTGATACCTCTGTAATTATTTGTATCTAAAGCGTCACCTTTACCTTTGTAGCAGTTGACTATAGTGCTGCTACACCAGTCATTGGGTACATAACTCCTTCATGTATCACTTGGTTAACTATACGGTTGACTAGGCTATAGCCGACACTACCAGATATTTTAAGCATCTCTGCAGTGATTCCTGATGGGCCGGGGGCTTTCCTTGTCTTCATACCCTTAATTACTTTATCTACCAATGTCAATTTGGATGACTGGTCCCTCTGTTGGGTTGGCATTGGGCAGGCTCTCTCTTTCTACTATAGGCACAAGGCCTGAAATTTTGGGGGAGGAGATTAGTTGATTACATTGACCCCAGTACTCAATTGGTATTTATTTCTTCAATACCAAAAGAATGAAAGGCAAAGTCGACCTTGGTGGAATTTGAACTCAGAACATAAAGACAGACGAAATGTCACTAAGCATTTTGTCCAGTGTGCTAACAATTCTGCCAGTTCCCCGCCTCACTACTACTACTACTTCTACTACTACTTTTCTACTGGAGGCACAAGGCCTCAAATTAGTGGGTAGGGGACCAATTGATTATATTGACCCCAGTGTTTCACTGGTACTTAATTTATCGACCCCAAAAGGATGAAAAACGAAGTCGACCGTGACGGAATTTGAGCTCAGAACTTAAAGACAGACAAAATATCACTAAGCATTTTGTCCAGTGTGCTAACAATTCTGCCAGCTCACCTCCTTACGACTACTACTACTACTACTACTACTACTACTACTACTACTACTATTACTACTACTACTACTACTACTACTACTACTGTTGCTGCTGCTCCTGCTGCTGTTACTACTACTACTACTACTACTACTACTACTACTACTACTACTACTACTACTACTACTAACGATTTCTTTTATTGGCCCAAGACATGAAGGACAATATTGAAGGATCAATTACAGTACACAAAACAAAACAAAAGATACAAGAACAAAACTGAAAACAAAAACAGGTGGAGTTTACATCAGTCAAAGGGAGATATTACCACATTGAGGGATATAACAAAGGATATGTAATAGAAATTAAATAAATAAATAATAAGTAAATAAATAATTAGAATGCCCAAAAGTAGGACAGTCCTCTTCAGGCAATCCAGGATAAACCTTACACAAAAATCCTGGATTACTTTGCCATCCCAAAGGCATCGGAAAGTGCCCTCTTCCAGTTCCTTTCCTCCTGCTTAGAAAACCATTCTCAGAGTCAATCCATTCAGTCTCACCAGTCTTGGTACCGTTGATCACCTAATAATAACAGCAATAATCTTTCTTCTATTTTTGACTGAAGTATAGGCAGAAATCACTATTTCTGTTGTATTGCCTATAACCAATCTGAATTAATGAAACAAAAGTGAGCTAAGAGAGATAACTCAAAATGGCCAGTAGCCTGTATTTGAATAACATATACAAATGTAAGTATATCAAATACTGTACAAGATAAATTCTTGATTTATTAAAATTATGTCTCTTTCTTGGAGATGTATCATAATTATCAAATGGTAATTAAGACCAGTGCCACTTTGAGAAGGGGATGGGGAATAATTTCAAGAATCAAGAATTTTCCAAAGTTGACATGCCATGCATATTACTTGAGCCAAAAATGTGTTCAGCTCTTTTTTGTATAAGTCTAAGTCCTTTGATTACTGAAAGTAAGGTCAGGTAGTTGCCATACTGATGATCACTATTGAGGCAAAAACATGCCCTCATGACTGTTCTCTCATCTCTCGTATACAGACAGTAAGCCCATCCTTTTCCTTAACAGTATATCAGTTTTGGAGAACTCCTGAGTGTTGAGATGATCTCTCCTTCTCATGGTTTCAACTACCATTGGTAATTGTTACACATCCTCTGGAGGCAGAAATGATTTTAATAAACCAATTATTTATGTTGTATGGTATTTGATATATCTATATTTATAGCTATTTGTCTCAAAACAGACAAATGGAATCTGGGTGGCTCTCCAGTTGGCCTGCACCTGCTGAACTGTCCAACCCATGCTAGCATAGAGAAGGAATGTTAAATGATAATAATGATGATGATTGTTATGATGATGATGATGTATTTGTCTAAATTTAATTATTCTGTTGCAGTCTCTGACCATGTCAATTACAGCAGCTACCCATTTTCTATTACGTCTACTCTGTCTTCTCCCTAGCTGATACCCATTCAAAGTAATTTCAACTTGTGTTGTCCACCTTGTCACTTGACCTTATTTAATGTAACATACTGAAATAATAACCCTTAGCATTTTTAAATAGGGACTACATGAGCCAGAGATGTAGAGCTTAAGAAGTGATAACCAAATCTCTTGTTATAGAGACTGAGTTATTTTTAAAATAGAGATCATATGAGACAGTGGTAGAACCCCCAAATGCAATCAATGTAATAGTCTAATCTTTTAACAAACTCTTGTTTTTAAAATAGGAAATGCATGTTTTGTGTCCTATGCTATTAACAAAACATGAACGACAATAAGAATAAAATATTGCCTTGATTGCAAGAAAGTGATTAAATGATTCTTTGATAATTGCAGGCAGGTACCTACCATTAGTCTGCTCACATTCACTAGATCAACTCAATAACAAGAACAACAACATCAAACATTATATGTATGCACAAGTAATTGAGTGTTTAATTGTGTGAGTGTGTATGTGCACATTCATTCGTTAAAGTAAGTGCCAGTACATAGTTCTACAGACTAAATTATTTAGTCACATATACAATGCCACTGCAGAAAAGTAGTTCACAACACAAAGAATCCAGTAGGCATGTCTACTCATGACTAAATTATTTAATTAATTTTTTTTTTTTTTAATTGTAAAAGTACTGTCCTAAGAATTTAAGATTTAAGCATGTGTTCCTTTTCCATGTTAAAGACAGTAGAAGATCTAATTGTTAAATTTGGCAGATTAAATAGCCATGCAGAAGCCTCTTTCCAGACTTATTTTGATTTTTATTTTAAAGACAGAAGAGACATTGTTGAGGAATATTTGACAAACATAATGAGTTGGTCAGATAACTGTATAACAGCTTACTGATTCATATGGTCCCTATTTTGATCCTTTAGCATTCACTCCAGCATTATCCGATTCAAATATTCTACCTGTCTTTTATGTTAAAATTGACCAGATCCAATCTGTCACACCTACCCTACAATGTCATTCAAAAAATGTATTCCATTGAAATCTTGAAGCTACAAAATAATACAAGATCAATTCAAAACAATGTGAATAGATTAACAATACATTTGACAAAGAAATCTGAATGCTAAAGGGTTAAAGCAACTATGGAGCTTGTTGAGAGGGATGTGACTGTGATATTAGGAAAAACATGCACTATTTTAAAATAGGGTTTGCTTGAGGAAGCTTCTGTATAACTAAATTAAGGGAATCTTCATCAATGACTCATATGATTCCTATTTTAAAGATAGTAGGGAATTTGTTGAGAGAGATCTGGCTGTTATATTATAAAAGCATAACTATTTTAAAATAGGGACTGCATGATCATGTGGGGAAGGTTCTACATAGACTACTTAAGGGAGACTTCATCAATGGCTCATGTGATCCCTATTTTAAAGTAGGGAGTTTGTTGGTGGGGAAAAGACCTAAAGAATAGAATGGACACTCTTTTTCTTATTCACAAAATCATTTGTTGACTGATTAAACAGTTTCAAGTTTGAATATGCTTTGCTGATGAGGTCTAATAAGACTGAAAATATATGTTCATAAATGTCACCTTGACAGTAAACACAGATCAGTTTTTCTCTTAACCCTTTTGGTACCAACTAACTAATCAGAGACCACACCAAGTTCTATGATGCAATCTTCCTGTTTTAAAGTGATCTAAAATAAAACCCATCAAAATTTCATGTAAATTTATGTTCCAAACACTTACTAAATAGTGACTGTTATTTTACTAAATTCTTCATTATTTTAAAAATTAATTGAAATAAAGGCAGTGTGGTCACAAAAGGGTGAAAGTGATCTGAATTTAAATCTTCCATCAAAGTTTCATGTTAATTTATGTTCCAAACACCAGTTTAATAATGACGAAGTTATTTTACTGTATTCTTCATTATTTTCAAAATTCATTCAAACAAAGACAATATCTTTCAACAGATTTCATCAGAAATATATCAACATTCTTAAGTTTTGAAATTATCTCCCCTTTTCCTCAAACAGTCACAAACATTTACCACTAGATTTTCGTTTTCTTTCACCAACTAAATGGAAAATCTCAGTTAGTTGCAGTACATCATTCCCTAAACATTATTATATAAAAGCTCCTTTCATGGGTAAACCCTAGTTTAAAAAAATAGAAAGGATTTTGTTGAAGTAGTTTGTTTGCCACTTTGAAGTCCTTTTGATGATTTATATAATATCTAATATTGCATGTATCATCATCATCATCATCATGTACATCCATTTTCCATGCTGACATACATTGGATGGTTTGACAAGGGCTGGTAAGCCAGAGGATTGTGCCAAGCTCTATTGTCTGTTTTGACATGTTGTCTATGGATGGATTTCCTTCCTAACACCAACCACTTTGCAGAATGTACTGGGTACTTTTTATGTGACACCAGCACCAGCAGGGTCCCAAGTAACTTGCAAGACAAAGACCCCCTTTGACTGGAAGGGGAAATAATATTGACTGAAGTGGCTTTGTACTAGTTGATGAGAAGTATAATAGAGGGATAGAGATAGGTGTCTTGCTGAAGAAGAGATACAGGGAAAGAAAGGAGAGAAAGAAAGACTTAGAGAGAAAGATGAAGAGGGAGAAAGTGGGAGAGATGGTGGTGGACATACTCTCAAGGTACAGTGGGGGTGGGGAATATAGGTGAAGTGATACAGAGGATTGGACTGGGTGAGTGAGCAGGAGTAGGGATAGAGGGAGAAGTTTCATAAAAATATGAGAGATGGTTAGAGTCGGGATAGAGGTGACTGTCGCAAGTGATGGTGAGAGATATAGGTGTGGCTCAGTGTGTGTGTGTGTGGGTGGAGGGTATGTTAGATATGTGCAGGCATTGGGAGTGGTTGGAGATAAAGGAAGTGTTAAGGCTGGAATATAGCAGAGGGAGATAGAGCAAAGGCGGTGAGCTGGCAGAAACGTTAGCACGCCGGGCGAAATGCTTCGCAGTATTTCATCTGCCGTTACGTTCCGAGTTCAAATTCCGCCGAGGTTGACTTAGCCTTTCATCCTTTCGGGGTCGATAAATTAAGTACCAGTTACGCACTGGGATCGATGTAATCGACTTAATCCCTATGTATGTCCTTGTATGTCCCTTCTATGTTTAGCCCCTTGTGGGCAATAAAGAAATAAGAAGGAGATAGAGCATAGCTGAAGGGCACAGAAAGGCGGTGAGTAGTGGAAACAGTGGGCAGTGGGAAGATAATGAGAAATGGAAGTGGTTTTGGGGTGGGGGGAAGAGTTAAGGGAGGTAATGCACCTATTCTGCTCTCAGGGGATTAGGATAACTGAATAACACCATAGACAGAGAAATGCTTGACAAAGCAAAGAGAATGAAAGGGGTGGGGAACAGAACCCAAGTACATACAAGCATTTACGGCCCACGACTCACAATATAATAGGAGAGGGAGAGAGAGAGAGAAAGAGAGAGAGAATGGTAAAGGGGCATTTATTAGCCTTAAAATTAGTGCTGTCTACTCTAAAACAATCACAATTATATAAGTAACACAATGTATATTCACAACATACCTGCATATACATCTGTCTGTCTGCCTGCCTGCCTACCTGCCTGCCTACCTGCCTGTCCGTCCGTCCGTCCGTCCGTCCGTCCGTCCGTCCGTCTGTCTGTCTGTCTCTCTCTCTCTCTCTCTCTCTCTCTCTCTCTCTCTCTCTATCTATCTATCTATATATATATATATATATATATATATATATATATATATATATATATATATATATATATATATATATATATACACATGTATATATATATTTATATATATATACATATATATACATATATTATTTAAATAATAAGGGTGAAAAATTGAATATTAATTTGATTAATATCAATTTATAACCAGTGGCCTAGCATATTGGAAAATCTGAAGATTCAGAAAAATTATATTACATACATATAAGATTATATTACATACATATATTATGACCACTAAATGGACATCCATTATGCTAGAAGAAGACCACCTATGGTCTGACCACTAAGAAAAGATTGTTCTCAAGAAAATTCAGCAAACGCCAGAACGTAAGCGAGCAATGCAAATGAAAAGATACAAAATGTAAAGATTAATCGCAAACCCGGTTTTGTTGTTGCCACTTACGTAATTACTTACGTAAATGTCTGCAACTCATCAGTGTGATCGTCATAGCAATATAATTTGCAGAACTATACATGAGACGTCCACATGAGATTGAGCATGTATATAGTTCTACCAATTACAGACATCTCATGTATACTTCTGCAAATTAATCTTTATATTTTGTATCTTTTCATTTGTCTTGCTCACTTACGTTCTGGCTTTTGCTGAATTTTCTTGAGAACAATCTTTTCTTAGTGGTCAGACCATAGGTGGTCTTCTAGCACAATGGATGTCCACTTAGAGGTCATCCCTCTTATATGTATATATATATGCCGTTGCCAGTACCGCCTGACTGGCTCCCGTAGGATTTTCGAGTGAGATCGTTGCCAGTGCCCCTGGACTGGCTTGTGCGGGTGGCACATAAAAGACACCATTTCGAGCATGGCTGTTTTCGTGCGGGTGACACGAAAAAGCACCCACTACACTCTCTGAGTGGTTGGCGTTAGGAAGGGCATCCAGCTGTAGAAACTCTGCCAAATTAGATTGGAGCCTGGTGTTGCCATCCGGTTTCACCAGTCCTCAGTCAAATCGTCCAACCCATGCTAGCATGGGTTGGATGATTTGACTGAGGACTGGTGGACCAGGAGGCGACACCAGGCTCCAATCTGATTTTGCAGAGTTTCTAGAGCTGGATGCCCTTCCTAACGCCAACCACTCCGAGAGTGTAGTGGGTGCTTTTACATGCCACCGGCATGAGGGCCAGTCGGGTGGTACTGGTGACAGCCACGCTCAAAATGGTGTATTTTACGTGCTACCTACACAGGTGCCAGTCCATCGGCACTGGCAACGATCTCGCTCGAATGACTTTTCACGTGCCAGGAAGGCGACGTTGGTAACGATCCTGTTGGTGCTATTTACATGCCACCGGCACGGAAGCCAGACAGCTGCTCTGGCAATGATTGCGCTCGGACGGTGCTCTTAGTGCTCCACTGGTACAGGTGCCAACACGATTTCGCTTGCCCCAACAGGTCTTCGCAAGCCGACTTTAGTGTTCCTAAATTTAGTTCCATTTTGATTTCACTTTCCTCACCATGTCTTCGCAAGCGAAGTTTAGTGTCCAATGAAGGAATGTTATGCGTAAGTGGGCTGGCTACATCCCTGGCAGAGGCCTTGGATTTTGGTCTCACTTGGCTTGCCGGGTCTTCTCACGCACATCATATTTCCAAAGGTCACGGTCACAAGTCATTGCCTCGGTGAGGCCTAATGTTCGGTGAGGCCTAATGTTCGAAATATTAATATATATATATATATATATATATATATATATATATATATTAAATTCAAATTACGATAAACGTAAACAAACAAATGAAGTTTGCTTTTAAAACCGTTGAGATGTCTTAGAAAGTTAAAGAAGTGATTTTTAAATTCTCAAACGCAAAATAATGCTAATAATATAGCCTGAACAGGATAAGCTACCCCTATTTTGCAGAAAAAAGTATTGGCGGCCAGGGCTGCCAACACTTTTTTCTGCAAAATAGGGGTAGCTTGTCCTGTTCAGGCTATATATATATATATGTTTTTTGCATAGTTACATGCCTAAACATATGCATGTATATATATATATATATATATATATATATATATATAAGTGTAAACAGAGTTAGCGGTTATGATAATTGACTAAGGGACAAAATATCTGTAATACTATTGGTATCCATTTTTAAGAGGTCATGGGCCAACAAGTTTTTGGGATCTGACAATATGCCATAAAGCTAAACCCTTTATGGACGGGAAACCTAAGGTAATCCCATAAACCAGCCTTCCCCATTTTTAATATATACATAGGCGCAGGAGTGGCTGTGTGGTAAGTAGCTTGCTTACCAACTACATGGTTCCGGGTTCATTCCCACTGTGTGGCACCTTGGGCAATTGTCTTCTACTATAGCTTCGGGCCGACCAAAGCCTTGTGAGTGGATTTGGTAGTCGGAAACTGAAAGAAGCCCGTTGTATATATGTATATGTGTATATATATATATATATATATATATATATATATATATATATATATATATATATATATATATACATATATATATATACATATATATATATATATATATATATATATATATATATATATATGTATGTTTGTGTATATGTTTGTGTGTCTGTGTTTGTCCCCCCAACATCACTTGACAACCGATGATGGTGTGTTTATGTCCCCGTAACTTAGCGGTTCGGCAAAAGAGACCGATAGAATAAGTACTAGGCTTCTAAAGAATAAGTCCTGGGATTGATTTGCTCGACTAAAGGCGGTGCTCCAGCATGGCCACAGTCAAATGACTGAAACAAGTAAAAGAGCATATAAATATATATATATATATACTAGCAGAAATACCCGGCTTTGCCCGGGTTAAAGAGAATAATGAAATCTAAAAACGCCGTCTAGACTACGCAACCCTCAACTGTTAGTAGCTACGATACCATATTTCTACATTAATAACTCTCCAATCCATGCCAGCATGGAACATAGACATTAAGTATAATGCCAGTCTCTCATCTGGGAAGGCCTTGAAATCAATGTTACCAACTGGGGACTATGTGTCGCAGTGATACTAAAAAGACTCAAAGGAGGTCTGCAACGAAATAAAATTACTCAACACTTTTCAAGTGAATCAGTAGAGGCAAAGATGCGTCTCATTTACTTGATAATTTATGCACCACATTGCAGAAATCACAATGTAAGTATATCTGAAAGGGTAGTCTTACACTGCTGTACCGTTGAATTACAAATAATGCTCATCTGTTATGTTCGGGTTAAAATTTCATCAACATCAAAAATATATGAATTTTCATGGGAGTTATGGCCGTTATGCATAGAATATAATTTCCAAATTTCATAAAGATCCGTTTAGTACTTTTGACGTAGTTTTGGATAAGAAAACAAATGACTAATGTGTGTGTTTGTGTGCATGTGTATGTGTGTGATGGGTGTATATATGTATATATGTGTACATATTACATGTACATCCATATATATATACATCTACACATATGTATACATATACATGTATGCATATAGATCTATACGTGTACATATAGATCTATATCTATATATATATATATATATATATACATATACGTGTACATATACATCTATATGTATACATATACATCTCTCTCTCTCTCTTTCTCTCTCTCTGAAAGTATCTGTCATTACAGTATCGAAATGTGATTGTTTCAGTTAGTGGAATAACGTGTACATATACATCTATATGTATACATACACATCTCTCTCTCTCTCTCTCTCTCTCTCTCTCTCTCTCTCTCTCTCTCTCTCTCTCTCTCTCTCTCTCTCTCTCTCTCTCTCTTTCTCTCTGAAAGTATCTGTCATTACAGTATCGAAACGTGATTGTTTCAGTTAGTGGAATAGTTTCATTTTTAAAGTGAAAGTATTTGACATGAGTGTTTTTGTTTCACTTTTGACACAATCTATATATATATAAAAATGAGAATGTCTGTCTGTCTGTCTGTCTGTCTGTCTGTCTGTCTGTCTGTCTGTGTGAATCCCTAAAACTCGAGAACTACGCAACCAATTTCATTCAAATTTTACACATGCCTTACTTAGGGTTCCAGTTGTGTTTTAGTCAAAAAAAATTATTAACTTCTTGCAGAGTTCGAGCACACGGCAACATAATATCTCCTCCACTATTTAAGTATTACGTGTCAAAAGTGAAACAAAAACACTCATGTCAAATACTTTCACTTTAAAAATGAAACTATTCCACTAACTGAAGCAATCACATTTCGATACTGTAATGACAGATACTTTCAGAGAGAGAGAGAAAGAGAGAAAGAGGAGAGAGAGAGAGAGAGTGTGAGAGAGAGAGAGAGAGAGAGAGAGAGAGAGAGAGAGAGAGAGAGAGAGAGAGAGAGAGAGAGAGAGAGAGAGAGAGAGAGAGAGAGATGTATATGTATACATATAGATGTATATGTACACGTTATTCCACTAACTGAAACAATCACATTTCGATACTGTAATGACAGATACTTTCAGAGAGAGAGAAAGTGAGAAAGAGAGAAAGAGAGAGAAAGAGATGTATATGTATACATATACATGTATATGTACACGTATATGCATAGATATATATAGATATAGATCTATATGCATACATGTATATGTATACATATGTGTAGATGTACATGTAATATGTACACATATATACATATATATACATGCATACAGATATCTATACATATATACACCCATCACACACAAACACATGCACACAAACACACACATTAGTCATTTGTTTTCTTATCCAAAACTACGTCAAAAGTACTGAACGGATCTTTATGAAATTTGGAAATTATATTCTATGCATAACGGCCATAACTCCCATGAAAATTCATATATTTTTGATGTTGATGAAATTTTAACCCGAACATAACAGATGAGCATTATTTGTAATTCAACGGTTCAACAGTGTAAGACTACCCTTTCAGATATACTTACATTGTGATTTCTGCAATGTGGTGCATAAATTGTCAAGTAAATGAGACGCACCTTTGCCTCCACTGATTCACTTGCAAAGTGTTGAGTAAAATTATTTCGTTGCAGACCTCCTTTGAGTCTTTTTATTATCACTGCGACACACATAGTCCCCAGTTGGTAACATTGATTTCAAGGCCCTCCTAGATGAGAGACTGGCATTCCACTTAATGTCTATGTTCCATGCTGGCATGGATTGGAGAGTTATTAAGGTAGAAATATGGTATCGTAGCTACTAACAGTTGAGGGTTGCGTAGTCTAGACGGCGTTTTTAGATTTCATTATTCTCTTTAACCCGGGCAAAGCCGGGTATTTCTGCTAGTACTTAAATAGTGGAGGAGATATTATGTTGCCGTGGGCTCGAACTCTGCAAGAAGTTAAAAAATTGTTTTGACTAAAACACAACTGGAACCCTAAGTAAGGCATCTGTAAAATTTGAATGAAATTGGTTGCGTAGTTCTCGAGTTTTAGGGATTCACACAGACAGACAGACAGACACGCATTCTCATTTTTATATATATAGATATATATACGCACACACACATACAGACAGACAGACACGCATTCTCATTTTTATATATATAGATATATATACGCACACACACATACATATTCACAAATATGCATGCACACACACACGTATATATAAATATTTGCATGTAACAAGGCAAGTAACATTAATATTAGTGTATGATTTTTATGATTGCCTCTCTAACTCCAAGCCATGCTCTTATAGAAATACAGGCGCATAAAAACGCGTATACACGCATACAACCCCCCACCCACCCACCCACACACACACACTTTCAATATTATTGAACACCAAGAATAAAATAGTAAAATAGTTCAATAAAATAGGATAAAAGGAAATATAATGAACTGAAATCAGACAAACCCTCCTCCACTGCAAAAGAAATTTTTAAAAAATCCAACAACAACGAAGATAGGGAGATGGGGAGAGAACAAGAGGGGGAGAGAACAAGATAGGGAGAGAAAAATAGACATATACTACAGAGAGCTGGAAATGGTACACGAAACGTTAGTATAATTCTTTTTTGAACTTCCAGACTATGGTGGAATATATTTTTATTCTGTAAAACAAAATCGAGAACAATAATTGGGTGGTGGAGGTGAAAGGGTGGGGGCAGGATGGTGATGGTGGCGTTTGTGTGGTGATGGTAGGGGAACGAGCAGGAGGAAGAAAGATAGGGGATGGGGGAATGGTCGATGTGGGGGAGATGGTCGATAGGGAGATGGGAGATGGGGGAATGGTTGATGGGGGATGGGAGATAGGGTAGAGAAATAAAAAAGCAGAATTTTGGTGCATTCATGAGGCTCGACGTGGTGGCGTTTTAGACGTGTTCTAATCGATCACGACTGTAAATACTATTGATCTGTCAATCACACTACATTCGAACTTCCATTCATTTGAGAAAGAAAATAATGATGATGATGATGATCATGAACATGATCATAATAATAATGATAATAACAACAACAGCAAAAATACAAAAACAAAGAAAAAAAATTGTTTGTGTAATAAATAACGTATGATCAATAATTTTCTATGTTCAATGTCCTTTCACCAATTTGTGTGTGTGCATATGTGTGTGTGTGTGTGTGTGTGTGTGTGTGTGTGTAGATATGGAAAAAGGAGTTCAAGGGAGGAGCTGATGAGAGAGAGGGGGTAGGGAGAGAGAGGAGAGACGGAAAGGGAGGGAAAAAGAGTGAGAAAGAGAGAGAGTGAGAGAGAGAGAGAGAGAGAGAAAGAGAGAGAGAGAAAGAGAGAGAGAAAGAGAGAGGGTGGTAGGAAGAGAAGTGGAGAGAGAAGGAGAGACGGAAAGGGAGGGCGCAAGAGGGAGAAAGAGAGCGAGTGAGGGAAAGGGAGCGAGAGAGAGAGCAAAAGAGAGAGAGAGAGAGAGCAAGAGAGCAAGAGAGAGAGAGAGAGAGAGAGAGAGAGAGCAAGAGAGAGAGAGAGAGAGCGAGAGAGAGAGAGCAAGAGAGAGAGAGCAAGAGAGAGAGAGGGAGAGAGGGAGGGTGAGAGGTGAGAGGGAGAGAGAATGTGATAATGATTACTGTTTACAGAAGAGGAAACTAACAACAAGAAATATAACAAAACCATCTCATTTGTCAGCTTGAACCTATAACATCGTTGCTGTTGTTAATGTTAATGTTTGATGTTGTTTCTGTTATGGTTGTTGTTACTGCTGCTATTGTCACTGCTGCTGTTGTTGTTGTTGTTGTTGTTGTGTTGTTGTGTTGTTGTTGTTCCTGCTGATGTTATTGTTATTGGTGTTGTGATTGTAGTTGTTTGGTTGTTGTTTTTGTTGTTGGTGATGTTGTTGTTGTTGGTGGTGGTGTTATTGCTCAGTACAAGGTGAGCTCTGATCCAACAAACCTGCTTTTAAAAGCATTCCACCTATGACCATCACTTCTTATTCTATTTTGTTTTTTTTTTCAGTAAAACTAAGACCACATTAACAGCACACTTGTTTCTCTCTAAGATGATGGGATGTAATCTAATGGAGATTTGGCTGCTATTTTTAGTAGATTCAACAACCATGCAAATGCTCCCTCATTAGCTCAACAACATATTTCTTTTCTACCCTAGGCACAAGGCCAAAAATTTTGGGGGAGGAGGCCAGTCGATTATATCGACCCCAGGACACAACTGGTACTTAATTTATCGACCCCGAAAGGATGAAAGGCAAAGTCGACCTCAGTGGAATTTGAACTCAAAACATAAAGACAGATTAAATACTTCTAAGCATTTTGCCCAGTGTACTAATGTTTCTTATTTCTTTATTGCCCACAAGGGGCTAAACATAGAGGGGACAAGCAAGGACAGACAAACAGATTAAGTCGATTACATCGACCCCAGTGCGTAACTGGTACTTATTTAATTGACCTCGAAAGGATGAAAGGCAAAGTTGACCTCGGTGGCATTTGAACTCAGAACGTAGCAGAAGACAAAATACCGCTAAGCATTTCGCCCAGTGTACTAACGTTTCTGGCAGCTTGCTGCCTTAAGCTCAACAATGTATTTATGTTATTTATGTGTGTGTGAATATCAAAATGTTAGTGATATATGAGGCTAATGTATGTGTTTGTGTTGTTTCTGAGTGTGTATGTGTGTGTGTTTGTTTGAAAGAGAGAGAAATTGTGGGGGGATGGGTGGCACAGTGTTATTTTGGTATATTTGTCTAATTGTATAAAAGAAGGTGAGAAATAGAGACACTACACACACACACGCACACACATACATACACTACATGTATGCATGTACATACACATATAAATGTGTGTGTATATATATATATATATATATATATATATATATATATATATATATATATATATACATATAAGTCTCTATGTGCATGTGTGTGTATTTTTGTGAGTGATGTTATTCTAGTATTGATAAGCTGAAAGTTTTAGACATAGTATCAGAGTTATTAGAGAGAAATACAGTAAAATTTGAATAAATTGTAAAAGGGTGAGTATTCACTTGGAATAATACGACGTAAATGATCAGATTCACTGCAATGATTTTATTGTGCTTCAGAACAGATATTTTTGTGTACATTAACTCCAGTTACCAAGCTGCCATAAATAAGTGCCAGCTCAATGTCATTCAGTCTTAGACAACAATTGACCAATCAGTTTGTCTAGCTGTCAGTAACAGGTACCTGGTCAATGTGGTTTAGTCTCATACCACAAACTCTTAATAAGTTCCTATTACTGACAGCCTGGTGAAAAATTCTAGGTATGGAAGCAGAACCTAGAATCAAAAGGCCTCAAAGTTAACTTAGCAAAGACCAAAGTTCTTGTAAGTAGGGAAACAGGCTGTATCACCTCCCCTCATGTGAATGACCTTGCTCATTATGTTGGAAAAACAAAGGTAGGAATTTCATATGGTGTACCTAATGCAAACTTTGGATACTCAAAAAGGTGCAGTGGAAGCATAGGAAGGTTAACAGAATAAGTAGTGTTTGTATGTGGAAGACATATTGAAGCAATATACACTAAGGTTACGCAGGAAACTGATTTTCTCTAATGCCCTGGAAGTTACCAAGAGGTAGTAGATATTTTCTGTTACCTAGGTGATCCAGTTAGTGGTGGAGGATGATGTTCTGAAAATACAGTTGTTACAAATAAGAATAGAGTGGAAAAAGTTCAGAGAGCTATTACCTATGCTATCTCCAAAAAGTCTCTCTGTCTCTGCTTGCTTGCCTGTCTATCTGCCTTTCTCTCTCTCTCTCTCTCTCTCTCTCTCTCTCTCTCTCTCTCTCTCTCTCTCTCTCTCTCTCTCTCTCTCTCTCCAAGTGAAGGATAGATTGTATAATGCATGTGTACGAACAGCAATGCTAGATGATAGTGAGACAAGGGTCATGTATGCAGAGGACATGCAAAGATTAGAGTGGAATGAAACTAATATACTCTGTTGGAAGTGCAATATTAGTGTACATGTTGAACAAAGTGCTAAGTTATAAAATGCTAAGTTAGGCATAAGAGGAATCAGATGCAGTGTGCAAGGGAGAAGACTACACTGGTATGGTCATGTGACGTATATGAATGAGAGCTGCTACATAAAGAAGTGTCAATCACTTAAATTGCGTTGGAACTTATGGAAGAGGGAGGCCTAAGAAAACAGAATAAAGTAATAAAGGTGGATATCAAGATGTTGAGCCTAACTGAGGAGATGACAAAAGACTGAGATTATAGGTGATCCACTGTACTTGAGACCCATCCATTATCGTAAAAATGATGTCCTAAAAACAGCTTGTATAGGCTTATGACTCACTTTGCCTCAATTCTCTAACACCCAGTGTCCCCACTCCCCATCACTCCTTTGTCTATAGCACTACTCAGCAGCTGTAATCTCCTGCACTGCCAATTAACTCCTCCACACCTGGAGCATTCCATCCCTTATTCTCATTATCCTCCCTTCCTTTCCTACATTATTCTTACCAAAGACCTCCTTTCTGTCCTCTAGACAGCTCCCTTTTCTACCATTCTACATCTTATCACCTTACATACCTGCTTAACAGCCTCTCATATCCACCATCATGCTCCATTCTTAACAGCCTCTCATATCCATCATCATGCCCCACGCACTATACCCATTTTATGTATCCCACCTCTCCGTCTCCAACACTCCTTTATACAGTACCTCACCCCTCTACCTTATGATCTAGCCTCCTGATCCACTGACATTTCCCACTAATGCACATCCACCATTGCTCATTCGTTATATTCACCCCTACCCCCATCTCTAAACACCTGTTACTCTTCCCTCACACTCTTATAAAACTACCCACTCTTCCCCCCCCCCCTGGATCCACTCATCATATCCTCTCTTAGGCTCACCTTCTTGTACCCTGGGAGTTTGCCCTGGTACTCCTTCATTCATCTCTTTATCTTCTTCCCAGTTACTACTACTCACCCTTATATAATGTTGGGTAGCCATGTGTGTCCCCTATAGCAAAACATCTGTGTTTGTCCCTCCATCTTACTTTAGCCTCTGAGCACCTGGCATAAAGCCTCCTCCCCTTTCCTAATGACTTCCATCCTGTATATTCACAAGGGCTTTTCCCTTCCTTTTCTACCTCACAACATACTTGGCAACCTCACTATTGCTAGTGGCATGAAAAAAAAAGCATCTAGTACACACTGTAAGATGATTGGTGTTAGGAAGAGCATCCAGTTGCAGTGACCGTGTCAAAGTTGACACTGAAGCTTGGCACACCCTGCAGCTTGCCAGGTCCTTCAAAATGTCTGTCTCATGACAGCATGGGAAATTAGTGTTAAATAATGATATATATGGGATGAGGTGGTGAAGCATGATCTTTGAACTTTGGACTTCACAGAAGCAATGGCTAGTCACTGAGGGTAACTCGTTTTTGATTATTGGCTAGTAAACCAAACCTGATTTTCTTTTAAATATTGACTGCCTGAATATTTTTTGAAACCTAAAACATATATTGGGGCAATAGAACACACGTTCAAAAGATGTCATTACAAGCAAAAATATTGATTTGTTAGCCCTAACAGAAAATTTACTACAGCTTCTGAAAAAGTTTATATGGTTCTTGTATGAGACAAGTCCTCATGAATTCAAAATTAGCTGGTCTATTTTATCTAAAGCACAACCTTACAGGAGTGGGAGCTTCAAAACATAGATGTGGTGTGACTTTTGATCGAACAAAAAACTGAGAACTTTGACTCAAAGCACCAATAGGTTGAATAAAAGAAATGAATTATTAATGCCTTGTATGCACAAGGCCAAGTATCTTTTATGAAATTACAAGCCTCCTTGAATTTTGTTCTGGTTCACAAAAAACACCAACAAAAAAAAACAGTTTTTGAAGTGTATAATAGGCTTTATTCATATATGTTTTAATGTGCCTATGTGTGTGTGTGTGTGTGTGTGTGTGTGTGTGTGTGTGTGTGTGTGTGTGTGTGTGTGTGTGTGTGTGTGTGTGTGTGTGTGTGCATATATACTCGCATATACATTCATTGTTTTTAAAAACAGCATTTAAAAGTATTAATTAAAAGTATTCCTTAAAAGTATTATTTTGGAATGTTGCTTACAAAGCAATGCAATTTCATGACTTTGCTTCTATGGAGTTTATGATGTTTATAACGATATTAACATGAGAACCAGAAATGATAAAAAAATATGAGCTTGAAGCAGCCGTTTTTGCACATGTCATTCACAAAGATTTTTAAATGAATGAATCTAATGATTAGTGTTTCCTTCAAGCTTTCATTTCATATTTCAAAAAATATTCAGACAGTGCAGTGGATATTCAAAATAAAACGAAGCTTGGTTTATAAACTGATGATCAGAAACAAGCAACTTTGAGTATTGGAAATTAGAGCCTTTTAGTTATAACTAGCAGAAATACCCGGCTTTGCCCGGGTTAAAGAGAATAATGAAATCTAAAAACGCTCAGACACACACATTCTCATTTTTATATATATAGATGTATCATCATATATCATCATCACCACCACCATCATCACCACCACCACCACCACCACCACCACCACCACCACCACCACCACCACCACCACCACCATCACCACCACCACCATCACCATCACCACCGTCACCGTCACCACCGTCACTGTCACCACCACCACCACCACCACCACCATCATCATCATTTAGCGTCCGTTTTTTTCATGCTGGTATGGGTTGAATGGCTTGACTGAAAACTGGTCAGCTGGAGAGCTGCACCAGATTTCAATCTGATTTGGCATGGTTTCTACAGCTGGATGCCTTTACTAATACCAACCACTCCAAGTGTGTAGTGGATGCTTTTTACGTGCCACTGGCATGGGTGCCAGTTACGAAGCACTGACATGACAGGTCTTCTCAAGCACGGTATATTGCCAAAAGTCTTGGTCACTTGTCACTGTCTTGAAGGGGGCTTTGTACATGTCACTGGCACAGGTGCCAGATATATGACACTGGCCTTGACCACAACTACAATTTTACTTGGCTTGATGGGTCTTCCCAAGCATAACATATCGCCCAATATTTGAAGGGTACTTTTTATGTGTCATGCCATGAGTGCCAGTTACACAACACTGGCATCGGTCATAATTGTGATTTCACTTGGCTTGACAGGTTTTCTCAAGCACAGCATATCGCCAAAGGTCTTAGTCACTTGTCATTGCCTCCATGTGGCCCAACATTCAAAGATCATGCTTCATCACCTTGTCCCATGTCTTCCTGAGTCTACCTCTACCACAGGTTCCTTCCACAGTTAGAGATCGGCATTTATACACACACACACACACACACACACACACACACACAAAATTGAGTGAAGGAATGATAGAAAGTATCAGTCAACACAGAGTTATAAGTATTTAATAACTGTTTGGCTCAGCTCCACATTACTTAAAGTTTCATGGGTGTGTAGACATGTCCACCTCATCTCAGAACATTTGATAGAGTGGATGTGCACATGAAACCTCAAGTTATGTGAAGTCAAACTTTTATTAATATATGTATTTGTGCATGTATGTATATGTGTGTTTTTCTTTACAATTGTATTCTATGAAATCTGCTTGCTATGAGCCAGCATTGTTGTCATTTTGTCAGGCAATAAATTATCTGCTCGCTTTATACCTTCAAACATATAAAATAAGAGAGCCCTTACTTGAAAAATAGATAGGTGTTAGAAACAGGAAGGGCATCAGGCTGTAAAACAATAATATAATATATACAATATATTATATAACCGTTAATGTTTGTCTTCCATGCTGGCATAGAATATTAATGATATATCCATCTGAGCCATCAGAGCATGGTAAAATGAATAAAAAAATGAATGAATGAATTATATATCATCATCATTATTTAACATCTGCTTTCTATGTTGGCATGGGTTAAACTGTCTGACTGGAAATGGCAAGCCAGAGAGCTGTGCCAGGTTCCAGATTGATTTTGGCTTGGTTTCTATGGCTGGATGCTCTACCTAACACTAACCACTCTACAGAGTGCAGTGGATGCCTATTACATGTGACCGGCACTGGCCACACAACTACAATTTCACTTGGCTTGATGAGTCTTCTCAAGTACAGCAAATTGTCAAAGTCACAATCACTTGTCATTACCTCTATCACACACACACACACACACACACACACACACACAAGGCAATCCAGCAAAATCATTAGCACATGGGACAAAATCCTTGGCGGCATTTATTCTGACTTTTTACTTTCTGCATTTGCCTTTCATATCAGTGGGGTCAACAGAAGAAAGTACCAGTGAAGTACTGGGGTCACTGTAATCAACTTGCCCCTCCCATCAAAATTGCAAATTTGCTGATCTTGCACCCTGCAATGGAGAATGTTGTGATCTTAGTCACTTGTATACCATGGAAACCGGGTAACCGGCTTTGGGTAAATAATATATATATATATATATGTGTGTGTGTGTGTGTGTGTGTATACACACACATATCTATATACATATATATATATTTATATATACTTATATATATATATCAAGTAAAATTTAATTGCTAACATAATTTGGCTGTCCTGTAAGGGACATTGTTACTGTTTATTATTATTCTATTTATAGATCAGTGGCTGTGTGTCACATTGAAATCTATATGTTCGAACCATGAATTCAGCAACGCCACCTAGCCAAGCAGCTACTCTGTGTTGATGAAGAGCAATAACCCTGAAACTAGTCCACAGATGTTGTTTTGTGCTGGGGCAGGGATGTTGAATTCCTGGTTCAAAAATATAAGGACACAGATAATATGTCACATAGCCAGCTTGAAACAATGTTTCTTGGGGCTAATAAACAGTAACAATGTCCCATCCAGGACAGACTTATTATGTTGGCAATTAAATTTTACTTTAAAGAAATGTTACTGTATATATCTCTCTCAGAGATTTAGAAATAATACTATTTCTGTTAACACACACACACACACATATGTGTGTGTGTGTGTGTCACTTTGACTGTGAGTCACTTTGAAAAGTATATACTTTGAACAAGAACTAATGTCACCATCTCTAGCCAAGCGATTATTTTGTGCTGATGTAGGGAAATAACCCAGAAACCATTGGTACACAGATATTGCTTTGAGCTGAGTGAGAACACCATCCCCCTTGTCCGAAAATATAAGGAACCAATTAGTGCATCAATAGCCAGCTGGAAACGATGTTTTCCAGTGGCTAAATAACAGCAATATTTGTCCTAACCAGGACTGCCACTCTATGTTGACAAATAAGCTTTACTCTGTCGTACTGTTGCTGCATGTTTCTCGCTCAGATATTTAGAACTAATAATTTCTCTATTTATATATATATATATCTATCTAGATTTATCTGTATCTCTCTCACTATGCATGTGTGTGTGTGTGTGTGTGTGTGTGTGTGTGTGTCTGTGTGTCTGTGTATCCGTGCACATGCAAGAATGTGTGCATAACATAATTTATCCATCCATTTATCTATCTATCTATCTATCTATCTATCTATCTATCTATCTATCTATCTATCTGTCTATCTATCTGTCTATTTATCAATTAACTGCTCATGCCATATGATTATTTCATAATTAAATTGTTAAATACCTATAGCTTCAGACACAAAACAATGTATACGAATATATATCTGCTAACTGTAAAAAAATGAGTTACCTGAAATATTCATTCCTGAATAACAAATACCTAACTCATTCTCATGCTCAAAGCAGAAGTAAAGACCAAATTCCACTCTGTTTTTGTCTGAGAAAATTCAGAGAATCTGCAATAAGCATAGTATCAGAGCTATGTTCAAAATAACACTACATTCTGCCAATTCCTTATCAAATTTAAGTGTTCTGTTTAGAACATAAAAGCTGTATTTATACAGAGCTGATGCTATGGGTATGGTTTAGACAAACAAAGCAACTACCAAGGGTTCTAACATCTAGGAGTGTAAAGGAAGTTCTGAACACCTTAGACAAAATTTTTTAATCAAATGAAAAACATGGAAACTTAACAACAAAGAGGGCACAAGCTGGTGTGGTTACACTTGAAAGAGAGGGTGAAGAACACTGTTCAGGTAGTGGTGGAGAAAAGAAAACAGTTGTAAGTTGATATGACCAGCCATGTGATTTCGTGTGCAGCTTTTCAAATTTTACCTGATAACAGCAGGGCCAGATTAAAACCAATAGAGGTCCTAAGCACTTAAAAGACTTTTGTGCCCCCACATATATGCAATTCAAAATATAAACAATAATAAACTATTAAGTGACTGAAACCTTTGGTGATGATATGCTGTGCTTGAGAAGACATGTCAAACCAAGTCATGGCCAATGCTGGTGTCACATAACTGGTGCCCATGCTGGTGGCACATAAAAAGCATCCATTACACTCTTGGAGTAGTTGACATTAGGAAGGGCATCCAGCCATAGAAACCATGCCAAACCAGACTGGAACGTGGTGCAGTTCCAGTAAAATTGTCTAACCCATCTGGTAAGCAGACATTAAATGATGAT
The DNA here is from genome assembly GCF_046866305.1 of Octopus bimaculoides. Taxonomy (NCBI): domain Eukaryota; kingdom Metazoa; phylum Mollusca; class Cephalopoda; order Octopoda; family Octopodidae; genus Octopus; species Octopus bimaculoides. The sequence continues at coordinate 33,103,016 of NC_142944.1, read as the reverse complement.
TTTTATTTTGCAAAATGAAGAAAAATTAACTGTAAGTTGGAAAATAATGTTTATTTTTGTATACTTCCACTTAATTTATATTTGTTAAGTTTTCTCTTACTTTTTTTAATTGCAAAGTCTTTGATCAGATCCTCAAAATTAATACTACATAACAAATCTGCTTCTATACTTCGTAGTGATATGGCATCTATCACTATTTTTGCATAGTTGTTCAGATGGGATTTTCAACATACAACTGAGAAAATGAACACTCAGCTGAGCAATTTGTAATGATTAATGTTAAAAATACTTGAAAGGTAATGTCTACATTTGGAAAGGCACAATCAATAATGTTTACTTTAGCAAGTTTAAAGTGATTTCTTATGTTCTGTAAACCATTTACCATTTCTGTAGTGCACTTCCCTTCCCTTGGTGCTCTAAGCCTGTGCTTATTTTGCTTAATGATTAATAGAGTGCTGGATAACATGAGATGACTGACAACATTATAGCATGGTATATTGGATGTGCCATTTGAGTGGTTGCGAATAACAATGTGTAAATGAATTGAGAGATAAACTGGGTATAAAAGAAACCAGATATGTGTGTATGTGTATGTATGTATGTATGTATGTGTTTTAAGATCCACAAAGATCAGAACCTAACTGCAGTTCTTGGTGGTCCAAAGAAGATATGCAATTTATGTGAGTATCTTTTCAAAACATTGTCTGGTTTAAAAAGCCACATCAGACACCATGATAGATCTAAGGTGTAGGTACAGGAGGTGGTCAGATACTGCAAAAGGAATAGGTAACTACCATATATGTATACATGTATGTACGTATGTTTGTGTGTGTGTGTGTGTGTGTGTATGTAGGTGTATGTGTATATATGTATGCATGTGTGTGTTTGTGTATCTATGTATGTATGTATACATACATATGTATTTATATCATTATCGATCACACATGCTTAATATATATGCCTTGTGTATTTGTCAGTAGGCTGCGATTTGACATGGTGGAGATTACTCCCTCAAAGCACCAGGTGTTAAAACACCTGAAAGTCACAAACAGGTGAGACAACCCACCCCAGATCACATTCAGGAATGATGGACATTGAAAATTGTGAAAGACATAGAGTCTTCCAGAAGCCACCTTCTTGACTCAGGGCAGTACTATCTCCTCCAGGCACTTGATGTAGGCCTCAGTGTTGAGTCTGAGGCTGTGTAGGAAGATGAATGGAGGCATAACATTGCCATCACTAGTGATCACTCCAAACACAATGATGTTGACTGGATGTTTGATTTTTATTACTCTCGGGACATGTCCTCAGACTGACACCCAAACACTCTTGAATGGGGTTTGGGTGAGTTTTCAAACCTGTCCATAACTTTTAGGCATTTTAACATCAGGCACTTTGAGCGAGTAATTTCCACTATGCCAAACCACAGCCTCTGGCAAACACACAGGTAATGTACGTCTTGTGTGGTAAATAAGGATTATTATAATAGCATGCTTCTATTTTATATTTGAATATATATATACATACAAGGTGTGGTGAATAAACAGTTGTCGGAATTATACAAAAATGAAAACAACACAGACATCTCATTTTAACAGATTTATTTTCCAAAATTACATGAAAATATCTCGAAATACTAAAGAGTAAATTTATTCAATAAAATCGTCATTGGCTTCAACCATGGCCTCCAGATGACTTTGGAATCTCCTGCAACTCTTCTGGTTGGTCTCCTTGATGAATGCTGCCATAATCCTTGCCTTCAGTTCGTCTTTGGTGTTACAAGGAGTTTTGTTGGTCTCTTACTCAACTGCACCCCACATATAATAATAAAGGGGGTTACAGTCCAGGAGGTGGCCAGATGTTACAGGTGATGTAGTTTCCGAAATTGTCTGACAGCCATGACTGGGTTCTCCTATTTGTGTGGCATTGTGCAGAGTCCTGTTGCCAGACATAGAGTCTTCCAGAAGCAATCCTCTTGATCCAGGGCAGCACTATCTCCTCCAGGCACTTGATGTAGACCTCAGTGTTGAGTCTGAGGCTGTGTGGGAAGATGAATGGAGGCATAACATTACCATCACTAGTGATCACTCCAAACACCATGATGTTCACTGAATGTTTGACTTTTATCACTCTCGGGCCATGTCCTCAGATTGACACTCAAATACTCTGAAATGTTCGTATTGGAGCTTCTGGCTTGAATGCCAGGTATTACAGCATATTGTTTCCAAATTTCAGGCAGAGTGAATTGCATCATGGTACTGTTTTTCTCACAGATGGTATCCAACTGACCCTACTTACTGTGTAGTCAACAAAATCAAAGACAAACAATGCACATGTGCGAAATTAAAAACATAAAACGTTGCCGATTTACCCATTGCACCTTGTATGTATGTATATATATATATATATATATATATATATATATATATATCTATATCTATCTATATATATATATATATATATATATATATATATATATATAACTTTTAAAAATTAGAAAATAGAGGAAATTACCATTTTCAAATCTCACAACGTGAGATATTCAGCAACAGTGCTTTGCAGTAAAGATTGTTTGCCAACATAACATGGCAACATTAGTCCTAAACCAGCAACATTAGTCCTAAACCAGGACTGCCATGTTATGTTGGCAAACAATCTTTACTACAAGAAAATAGAGATAATTAAATTAATATTATCCCTTAATGAGGTTTTTAACCTTTAAGTGAACTTATATATATATATATATTTATATATATATATATATATAGGCACAGGAGTGGGTGTGTGGTAAGAAGCTTGCTTCCAGTTACTGTGCATGCTTGATTCAATTGCTGGTTTGTGTTTTTGAGAGTCGGACAGGATTTTTGTGCTGCTTGGCAGCCCTTGTGGAAATGTATTCAGACGTTAGCGGACCTGAATTTTCTTCATCGGAGGAAGAGCTGGTGCAGGCGGTGATAAAAATGGACAGAATGTTAGAGAAAACAAAAAGTTTTTCTGAGGTGGCGGAGGTAAAGAAGAAGGATGTAGACCTGGCTGAACTAAAGGAATATGGAAAAATGATGCAGAAGGTGGGTGGCGACGTGAAGTTGTCGCCCCCTAAAAGAATCATGGAGCAAATGGAGAGGAAAACTATCACCTATAAGGTATACCCGTTAAAGAGTAAGAAAGCTGAACAGATGGAGGCAGAAATAGAAAAAGCGCTGAGGAAGCAAACAAACCAAATGGTGTACATGACCAAGGGACGGAGATACGGAACAGTGGTCGTCCAGTTTAGGACAGTGGAGGAGGCGAGGAGGATGGCGAATGTTGTGGCAAGGACGGAAGAGGTGGTGCTTCTCCCCACATATCTTGGAAGAAGGACTTCCAAGGTAAGGGTGGAAGCAATCCCACCTGATATTGAAGTGAGAAGGTGGCTGTCCTCCAAGCCACGGAAACGGAAGGAGGATGGAGAGGGAAATCACTGGATCTCATCCTGCAGGCGGATGAGAAGCAGATAGAAAGTTTGGCGGAGACCATGACGTTGGGAGAAATTGTGTTGAGAGTGTGGGTGGAGGGCAGAATCCCACGTTGTTTTAAATGTGGCCAAAAGGGCCACATTAGAGCACACTGCCCTCTACAGAAGAAAGGAATAGATGAAGTAGCAGACGAACCAGTTGTGGAGACGGAGGACAAAAGAGAGGAAGAAAAGAAAGATGGAGGAAAGGAGGAAGAATGGGCAATAGCAGAGAGTAGAAGGAAGAAGAGGAAGAAAAGAAAGAACACGGAGTGTGATGTGGTAACCCAATCCAACCCCATCCCACCCAAGCCCACTCAGACCCACCCACCCCCTTTCCCCACACGAAAAAAAAGAAAAAGAAAAAAGAGCAGACACCACAGAATTTAAAAGACCCCTCCGCCAGTGAAAAAGGTTACGAGAGAGTGTTGTCATTGAGCGATAGGGAGAACGGAAATAGAAGGACTAGACCAGAGACTAAAGAGGAATTAGGACCTAAAGGCAATGAGTGGTGTTACTCAAAGTGGGGTGAGTAGCACACTCTTCATATTTCCATTTTCAGATATCATTCATGTTATCATATTTTTTAATTTGTTATTCACGTGCATTTTCATGTATCATTCATTATATCATAATTTATTTTTATATTTTTAATTGTTCTATGTCCCCACATGTGTTGTAGTGTCCCCTCTGTGTACTGCCCATGTGGCAAATTTTATGAAATAAAGAAGCTTGCTTCCCAACCACATGGTTCTGGATTCAGTCCCACTGTGTAGCACCTTGGCCAAGTGTCTTCTACTATAGCCTCAAGCCAACCAAAGCCTTGTGAGTGAATTTGGCAGACAGAAACTGAAAGAAGCCCATCGTATATATGTATATATATGTATGCATGTGTTTGTTATCTGGTCTGTATTTGTTCCACCCCATCACTTGACAACTGATGCTGGTGTGTTTACATCCCCGTCACTTAGTGGTTTGACAAAAGAGTCCGACAGAATAAGTACTAGGTTTACAAAGAATATTTCTGGGGTCGATTTGCTCAACTAAAGGTGTGCTCCAGCATGGCTGCAGTCAAATGATTGAAACAAGTTAAAAAATAAAAGAATATATATTTATATATATATATATATATATATATATATATATACACACACACACAAATAAGCACATAAATGCAAAGCAAGGCAGAGAAAATTGGAAAATTGAACTCAAAATACCTAGCAGCTTTAATAAAAGTATATATATTTATATATTTGTTGAAGGTCTCCCTGTGTAGGTGAACCAGGATTTGTTAAATTGTTTTAATTTTTGTTGCTGTTTTTGCCTGTTTTTTGGGGGGCAATTGTTTCTTCCCCATTTATGGGAGAAGTGGAGAAAAGAGGAGAGATGGAGCTTGTCGCAAGTTATGCATCTGCAACAACACAAAGTATTAATACCAATACCCTTGAAGTACACGAGATAAAGATAAAGCTGAAGAAATGGAAGGAAGGAAGCAAATTGTCAGAAAGGGAAGTGGCCAGTTTGAAGCTGACCCCACCGGAAGAATTGATGAACAATGTCTATAGGCCATTTTGATAAGGTAGTTATCCACCTCTATGAAAAAGATAGAGATTACCTCAATAGAGGCAATAGAGGAATGTCTTGGAGACATAAAAAGACTGACCATGTTTTACATGCAAAGAAGGAAGTATGGCACAGTGGAGGTTAGGTTCGCCAATGAGGAAGACGCCGTAAAGCACTCCACTGTACCGATAAGGACACAAGAATGGGTACTGCTGCCGACTTACTGTGGCAAACATGTCACCAGAGTAAGAATCGGCAGGGTACCCCACAGGATTAAGGAAGCATGGCTGGTAGCAGCGGTCATGCATGGAATAGAAGACGAGGCAAACATTTTTAAAATAACCAGAACGTTAAAAGTGAATTGTTGGGGTTATGGCTTCAAGAGGGCAATTCAAGTAGGACTAAAAGACTGGCATGGAATTGTAGAAGAGATTATTCTGCCAGAGGACATTAAGCTGAGAGTGGTGGTGGAGGGCAGACCACCAACATGTTTCTTATGTGGACAAAAAGGTCACATGAGAGCAAGGTGCCCCCAGCAAGAAAACAAAGAGGAGGAACAACAATGCGAAGGACAAACTGCTGAAGTGGCATTACCGGAAGCAGAGAAAAACAAAGAGGAGCCATTTACTGTTGTGAATAGGAGGAAGAGAAAAGAGTGAGTGAGCTCGCCACCAGAGAGCCAGAAAAGGATGAAAGAAATAGAGAAGGAGGTGCCAAGGAGCTGGTTAGATGCACCAACAGTGGCAACAACAATGGAAGGTGATGTGGAGGCAGAAGAAGCATTGCGGCACATAGTGGAAACATAAACGTGGAAGATTTTTTCAGTGTACCAATGGAGGAACCAGGAAAAACGACTCACTCAGATGGCTCAGGTCCATCACAAAAACAAGCAAATGCTAAAAAGAAAAAGTAGCACATAGTCACATACGCGAAAAGCACCACTATCGAGCGGAAGATAACGAAGTTAAAATCAGTCACAAGAATTAGATTACCATTAGAAAAATACCCAGAACACATCAAGGGAATAGTGATTGACAAAGAGAGGTATAGCAGACTAAAAGAACTATTTGGAAATGATGTAAATCGTTTGGGGGAAGCAATAGAATTTGAAAAACTACCATCAGTAGTCAAGCATGAGGATTTAATACCCTTGATGAACTTTCATAGAGGAGTCATTTAAAAAAAAAAAAGAAATAGACTTATTAAAAATAGGAAAAAAAAAGATGAAAAAAGGAAAAAGAAAGACTTTTGAAAAATTGTATAAATTAACTGTTTAGTGGTACTGTTTGAGAGTGGGGCTCAATGCAGCCATTTCATCATTTATTTTTATGATTTTTATATACATCTTTTCATATTTCATTCATTTTTATGTTTTTTGTCCCCACTGTGGTGTTCTGTCTGTCCCCTCTGTGTTATGGCCGTAGTGACAAATAAAGACATCAATTAGTGTCATAATACATTTTAGCCTTTAACATCATATGCCCAAAGAAAATGGTCTGATCAAACATTCGATTTTTATTAAATTATTTAACACACCATTTCTTTTAAAGTTTAAACATTGGGATTCTATTGACTCTGATGAGAGAAATATAGAATATTGCTATGGTTGGAGTTAGCTCATCCATAGTAACCTATATCCTTTCAAAATGGCCAAAAAACTTTATACATAGACTTTATACATGTTTCAGACTCTTTATGAATCATTTTACATCCGCTTTATGAGCCTCTTCGTTGATTCAAATTCGAACATTTGGACTTTGCAAGTACATTTATGGACTTGTAGTTTTATATATTTATATTTATGAATTTTTATATGTTTATAAATTTATATATGTCTATGAATTTTTATATATTTATAAATTTCCGTATATATGTATGTATTTATAAATTCTTAGAAATTTTTTTATATATCATATAGATGAATGTTTCTATGTAAGCATTTTGTATACCATGGAGAATTTCATTAATATGGATTGAATGAATATATACATCGACCTTTGAATCTATTCTCTCTCCTCCTTAATTTTATATTCCTGAAGCTCTATCAGAGTGCTAATCGGTTGAGCTGTATAAAGTGGATATCTATATCACTTATTTCTTCATTATATATATATATATATATATATATATATATATATATATATATATATATGTATATGTATGTATGTATGTATGTATGTATGTATGCGTGTGTGTATATATATATATATATATATATATATATATATATGTATGTATATATGTATTTATATATATTTTTATACCAAAATTAGGCAAAAATATTGTATCTGTTAACAAGCGTAGCAAAATACTCACAAGTGACTTTTTGTATTTATATCGATTTAAATGAGAGCTCAAAACTGATCCATTGAAAATACTTTATTATAATAATGAAAATGACCTATGATCATTTCGATGCAATATCCAGATTGATTCATGCATATTATAAAATATGGGATACTGCATCTCCTCAGGGTCTTATTAGTAGAAAACAGACAATAAAAATAGATAACATTCATATACAACGTTCATAGTTGACCTATGAAAACATGTAAAAAAACAAGTTGAAAAGACATGAGATGTTATACAACCGTACATCATAACGGTGTTGAAACCATGAACATATCAATCAATTTGATTTTTATTGTCTGCCTTCTACTAATAAGACCCTGAGGAGATGCAGTATCCCATATTTTATAATATGCATGAATGAATCTGGATATTGCATCGAAATGATCATAGGTCATTTTCATTATTATAATAAAGTATTTTCAATGGATCAGTTTTGAGCTCTCATTTAAATCGATATATATATATATATATATATATATATATATATATATATATATACATACATAATATATATATACACACATACACATACACATATATGCAATCATACACACACACACACACACACACACACATATGAACACTGGCCTCTTTGGTAAGTGTTACTCTCAGAATAAAGGTTGCAAGTTTGAATCCGATGGTATACACCCAGGAACAAGTTATATGATGATAACTGCAAGTGAAACCAATAAAAAAAATAGGGAAGATATAAATATGAATTAGTAAATTATACCACATTATAGGACCTACTTACAGCTAAACTGTTAAAAGTTAGGCAATGTGGTCACAGATATAATACAGTGAACTCTACTAGACTGTGGGTCCTACTCAGATAGTGGACTGTTGACAGTTAAGTGTGTTGGTCATGGACACAGTATAGTGAGCTATACCACATTGTGGCACCTACTTACAGCTAGCTAGACTGGGCTGTTGATATTTAAATATCTTGGCCATAGATACAATGCAATGCTCGTGACTAGATATGAACTAGTCAGGTCTCTAAACTGTTTTAACTGAGTCTTTCCTCTTCTATGGGATGTAGCTTATACTCAGTAAAATTCAGCAATACATAATGCCCACTTAATTTTACTATTTCGGAAAATACGAATAATTCTGTCTGTCTGCTATCCTCTCTCTCTCTCTCTCTCTTCATTTATATAATACAGAATATGTGACAATGTTAAATTAAGAGGGCTATAATTAGGTCAATTGACAGTTGATATAAAAGAATATATGATGGAGAGAAATAGAAGGTGATACTAGGGGAGATTATGGAGGGGAAGAGATGTTGCTGTATCTGTCTATTAGCCATTTGTTATTTTTCTATCTACAAATCTATTAATTTATCAGTCAATCAATCTATCTATAAATCGATCATCCGACTCAAAAGTAGAACATGAACTGTTAGCAGATACAGGAGACCTGCAATTTGCAGCAATGAAAAGACTGATTGATTGATAGACAAGATATCAGAAAGAAAACGCGTTGCTAAACAAAGTGATAGGGGGGAGAGAGAGATGGGAGAGATAGATAGATAAAGTGATATATTTATATTATTATATATAAAGGTACTAAAAAATAGACTGAATGAGACAGAGATAAGTGAAAGAAGCAGTATGAAAATGGAGAAAGGAAGACAGGTATTTGTTAAAATCTGTCTAAATTTCATTCAAGATTTTGAGCGTAGTGAAGTGAAGGAAGAGAAGATATATTATTTTGATATCGACACCCGAAATGCAGAACTCAGTGAAATAGAAAAACATTACAAAAACATCGGTTCGAAAGCCCGCCAGTTACAAGATATAGCCGTCATCTGTCTGTCTGTCTGTCTGTCTGCCTGCCTGCCTTCCTCCCTACCTACCTACCTGCTTGTCTACCTGTCTGTCTGTTTGACAGTCTTTCGGTACTAGAAGACGGCGTCAATCCACCCAAACACATTCCCTTATAACAAAGATAAAGAAACTAGGTTGGAAAAAAAAAAAAAAAGGAGGGGATGAGGTGAATGACGGTGTCTGCTAATACCTAAAGATTGCCAACACATATACACTTATTTTGACATAAATATATACTTACCTGAACACACCTACATAATCTACCTAATGATGTATGTGCGTGCGGTTATGTGTGTGTGTTTTTCTTTTTTATTGGCAGACAAAAACAGTTTTAAATGTTGGCACGAGGCCCAGCAATTTTAAGAGAAGGAAGGGGTTAACACCATCGTCCCAGTACTTGACTGGTACTTTATTTTATCAGCTCCGGTGGGGATGAAAAATAAAGTAGACATCGGTGGTGGGATTTGAACTCAGACTAAAGTCGGAAGAAATACTCTAAAGTACTTTTTGTTGTTTCTCCCCTCCCCCGATACTACAGTTTGTACCAAATTACACTCACCTACACACCCATTCATATATATTTTATCCACAATCGTTAATCTGACGAAATATATTTTGTCAGATTAGCGATTATGGATTGAATACTTATTCACTCCAGATTTATCTTTTAGTTCTTTATTCTATATGGCAGGGCATTGTTTCCTTTGAATTTGTCGCTACCTGAAATATACATATAATCCAAATAAGACAAAGAAATACTTTAACACATATTTTACTCTTTGTTGAACCCTCACAACGGATTTATCGTCGTGAAATGAAGATTTTTTTACACCTGGAGAATGTTGGTATTTGTCTGGAATCCAGAGTGTTGATGGCCTAGTACTCGGGTTGAGTACCTCATTGGAAATAACATGTCTTTATACCCTACCAGGTCTTATATATTTGTGTGTGTATGGGTATGGGAGTGTGCACGCATGTTTATGTACACACACACCACACCACAACACCTATAAAAATTTCAGCGTAGCCCTAATCCTTAAACACCAGGTGTGCATATTCTTTACCTTCACCAGCGTTGTAGGCCACTGGGTAAATCAATGCACTGGGCCCTATAGTTTAAATTTATTAACACCAAATCACGGCATACATAAATCAGAATTGGACCCCTAGACCTTGTGAGACCCCCTGGGCAATTGTCCAATGGGCCATACCTTAAGACAGTGCTGGATGGGGCTCTCCAAGGAGTTAATGAGTCCAGGTTTGATTTACCGTTGTAGCTATATGTATTACTATTTAAATGAATTTGTGTTCTTGTCTCTTGTAATTCTATTTTCGTTTAGGATGCTTCAGAGCGTAACAAGTAACTCGTCATAGAATCTCTGTTTTTAATTGCTTTCAATCAGAAGGAAAGAAGGGTCGGTACTACTAAAGCAGCGCGGACCCGAACGCGCAGTCGCGCGTCCGCGCTAGCTAGTCTTGAGTGGTCGATCCTAACCCTAACCCTATCCCTAACCCTAACCCGCGTGTGCAAATGAATACGTGTTTAGGGTTAGGGTTAGGATCGACCACTCACGACTAGCTAGCGCGGACGCGCGACTGCGCGTTCGGGTCCGCGCTGCTTTAGTAGTACCAGAAGGGTCTATGCTCATGGCCTTCTCACGCCTTACAAGACTGGAGAAAATGATGCGATTAATGTAGTGGGGCAACGTAGGAAATGGGATTCAAATACGGCGGTCTTTCTATAATATACGTATCTACTTTATTATTGAAGGTATGTCATGTGTAGAGAAGTGGGTGGTGGTGGCCAATTTGGCAACCACACACGGCAGCCAAGACCTTTCCCACGACCCTGGTTTTAAGGTTCCTCTTGAAGAGCAGCAAGTCGACAGCTGAAGATAATAAATAAATAAACAAGTAAATGAATGTACAAGAAGGAAATTCCAGAGCTTCAGAAGAGCTGGCTGGAGTATAAAGGTTAATGCATTAATATGTGGTGGTGTGGACAATGTAAGTGACGGAACGGGAGTGTGTGTGTGTGTGTGTGTGTGTTGAGAGAGAGAGAGAGAGAGAAAGAAAGAAAGAAAGAAGAGTTGAGAGTATCTGAATAGCACGAGATACCCAGCTCTAACTGAGGAGCAAAGGCCAATCGATTTATAATCAGACGAAAAGGCAGAAAAAAAAAATAGGGTCGGAGGTTGAAGTGTGTCTGTAAGAAACTTCACCAAGATCTTCCGGGATCGAAGGAAATTGAACTTAAAATGTAAAGTGGTTGTAAATAAATATCACAAGACACGTTAGACGCTCCAACAATACTGCCAAATCCCCCGATGCCACCGCGCGCGGGCGCACGCACGCACGCACACACACACACACACACACACACACACACACACACACACACACACACACACACACACACATTACAAAAGGAAAATACATCATTTTTCTACACACATGTAACGCAGAGGAAATGAAAAATCATCGATTTACTGAGCTTATTCTTGTAATTCTAAGATAAAACTGCATTTAGGGACGTTTAAAATCTCAAAATCCCAATCAAGGGAGCCAACTCCAATAGTTTTTGACAACAGTTTTTGACAACTAGTCTTTGACAACAGTTCGGTTTTCCTTTCCTCGGTGCCAATGCTCTTTACCTTCGGGTCAGCCCTTAAGGAGCAGGCCTCTTATCAAAAGCCTTCCATCTGTGGGCTCGCCTTTTTCTTATGTGCAAAGAACACCAGATCATAATAATTTTTCAACGTGCTCTCTTTGAAGACAGCAAAGCGCCTTGAGTTGAAAATTTGGCTGCTATTTCCAACATGTCGAGCGACCATGTAGAGGGACTGTAGCTGGCTTGTTTATGATTAAGATGTAAAATGTAAGAAACGAAAAAGAAAAAAAAAAAAAAAACTCCCTAAATTACCCTTATTTCCGAGCAACTGGTGCCCTTTGTTATTTTTTCTACCTATCATCTATAATCCCTTCACTTTTTTGTAGGGCCAAATTTATAATAAAGTGGCTTATTCAACCAGTGTGTGTGTGTTGATGCATGTATGTGTATGCGTATATGTGTATGCGAGTATGTGTATGCATATATGTGTGTGTGTATGCATGCATGTGTATGCATGTTTATGTGTGCATGTGTATGCATATATGTGTTTGTATATGTGTATGTGTATACATATGTGTTTGTATTGTGTATGCATAGTTACGTATGTGTGTACGTATCAATGTGCATGCATGCATGAATGCATGTTTGCTTGTTCGTATGAGTGTATGCATAGGTGTGTATGTGTTGACATGTATATATGCATATATTTTACGTCAGAAACGATTATTATAAATTCATAAATTGAACACTAAGAAAATAGACATAAAAACAGAATAAAAGAAAAAATTGTTTTTTAATTAAAATAGAAATATACACACTGCATTCATTTATATGCACCACACCAGAGCAACCTGGTGTTCCCCTCCAAAAATTCCTTTAGTTATTTTCTATATTTATCTTGTCTTAAAAAGAAATTCTAATTCCTTAACAGGAAAGAAATATACGCATATTTATTTTTCCTCCACCACCTTAAATATTTCTACCTAAACTTTCGTTATCAACAAAATTCCAGAAAATTGATCTATAAAATCAAGTTTATTATTGTAAGATCAACTGTATGATAGCCAGCAACTGTTGTCTTTTATAATTTTACTCTTCTTTCGCTTGTTTTTTCTAAGTGCATCTCTACCTCGTTTTCTGCGTTACCTGTTCCTATTACACTGTCTTTTCATTCTCTGATTTTAAGTCTAGCACGCTTTTCACTTTTATTTTGTTTCTTCTGTCCGTTTCTGTCTATTGGTGTTGATGGAAATCAACTGAAAACTGAAAATAGCCGGTTCCCTCAAAACAGAAGAAACATTTGTCAAGAACGAAAGAATGATAGAAGGAAGAAGAGAGACTGAAAAAGAGAAAGAGAGAGGGGGACTGTAGGAAAATGAGGAAGGGAAGAGAGATAAAATAGAGGAAAATAGAAAAAGGAGAATGGGGTATACAGAAAGAGAACATGAACAGGAGTTGGGGGAATAGAGGGAGGGAGAGAGAGAATTAGTGAAAGTGTGGGGGAAAGAAAGAGAGAGAATTAGTGAAACTGAGGGGGAAAGAAAGAGAGAGAATTAGTGAAACTGAGGGGGAAAGAAAGAGAGAGAATTAGTGAAACTGAGGGGGAAAGAAAGAGAGAGAATTAGTGAAACTGAGGGGGAAAGAAAGAGAGAGAATTAGTGAAACTGAGGGGGAAAGAGACAGAGAGTTAGTGAAAAAGAAAGCGTCACCACCCAACATAGAGAGGCTATAAAGAGGCAGAGTCATTTACAGAGAAGAAAAAGAGAGGAAGGTTTCGAATCACTACTGCTGCTTCTGTTAGGGCTGCTACTACGAACTATACGTACTACTGCAATAGGAACGATGAATGCGATCGGTGGTGAGAATGCTAAAAAAACTGTCGGACTCATTGAATCCGATGCTTTGGGGGATATCTTGGTGAAAGAAAACATAAAACCGGCCTCCGAATTATCGGTCAGCGACAACCGCAGTCAATTAGAACGTTTCTATTGTGAAGTTGTGCCCCGAGCCAATACCAAATATGGAGTATCAGTTCACGAAATGACCGTACCCACCGTAGACACAGAAAGTGAGTAAACATTGAATATTATTTCATGTATAATCTCTTGAAATGTTTGTATGTCTGTCTCTAACATTTATATGTCTATATATCTATTTATGTCTTTAAAAATATTTATATCAACCGTTTTTTCTTCTTACTCTGTTTAATACATCTATTTCATGTGCATGATCTAT
>NC_142944.1:33076430-33083930 GCF_046866305.1 Octopus bimaculoides | reverse complement strand
GATACTTAGTATGGTAGATTGTAATGTAAAGATTAGTTGGTGAGTGTTTATAGTTGGTTGAGCCATTAAGAAAAGCCTTTCTCATTGGCTTGTTAACTCTTTGCTTGACCAAAGCATTTTCATAAGTTTGTTCTAAACATCCACACACATTTTCAGACTTTTGGTTAGTCCTTCTTTAGAGCAATATAAATTGTTCCTTTCAAAGGTCCCAAGTTATTTTGGTGGTAGAAAAAAATTGGTAATGTGCATCATATATGATGAATGGATGCTGGGGAAATATGACCTGTGTATAATATTTGATATTGGCACTCTGTTGGTTACGATAACAAATATTCCAGTTGTTCCATTCAGTGAAACGGCCTGCTCGTGAAATTAATGTGCAAGTGTCTGAGCACTCCACAGACATGTGTACCCTTAACATAGTTCTCGGGGAGATTCAGCATGACACACAGAATGTGATAAGGCTGGCCCTTTTGAATTACAACTACAGCTTATTTTTAGCAGCTGAGTGGACTGCAGTAATGTGAAATAAAGTGTCTTGCTCAAAGACATAATACGTTGCCTGGAATTGAATTCACAACCTTGCAATCATGAGCCAAATACTCTAACCACTTAGTCATGCAATATGTGATACACAGGACAAGCAAAGAGTTAAAGCCCATGAAGATTCTATCAAACTCTACAATAATAAAAACAATGATGTTGAGGTTGTTTATGTTTGATATGGATATGTCTTGTTGAATATGGATGTTAATAAAATTATGAATTGTGGTAGTTTCATTGAAAGCTTAGTCACTGTAACTTGATGACACTATTGTTGTTGGTGTGTGTTGTAAGGATACATTTCCATTAAATTGAAACCTAGATTGTTATATTAACCCCATTGTTATTGACAAATATTGAGAAAGGAAATAGTGTGTGTGTGTGTGTGTGTGCGTGTGCGCGTGCGTGCGCGTGCGTGCGTGTGTGTGTTTTTTAAGGAGCTATTATGGAAATGGGATGGAGAACAATTTTTTTTCAATCCCAACTCTGGTTATTTTGTAAGGAAATCTCTAAATAGGATTATAATAGTAATCCTATTTAGTCATTTCCTTAACACTACTTCAACAACTATGGTTAGGTCTTTAAAAATTGAATCATTTTGGAGTTATTTTCTGTTCTTTCCAAAAATAATTAAAATATTAATCAATGGGCTGTTGTCCTCCATTCATTGCATTAGTTTTCCAATTAAAATTTGACAATCTACATAAATATAGGCTCCCTTACTTAACCAAACATTTGTGATAAGAGAAGTTGGTGAAGGAACTATATTCTAATGGAGACCATTAATCTTTTTGTAACCCTATTTATACTGAAATATACTACTTTTATTTCAATTAATTTTGAAAATAATTAAGAATTTAGTAAAATAACTGATTATTAAACTGGCTTTTTTTAAATATTAATTTAATGTGTAATTTTGATGGAAGGTTTTAATTTAGAAAAGTTTAACCCTTTTGTTAACATGGTTCTTTTGAAAAACACTGGTTTCTATTTAATTAATTTCAAAAATAATTGAAAATTTAGTAAAATAATTTGTCATTCATAAGCTGGTGTTTGGGACATTAACTAACAGGCAATTTCAAAGTAAGGTTTTAATTTAGATCACTTTAACCTTTTAGCATTTAAACTAGTCACATAAGGCCCACATATTCTTGTTTTATGTTCAAACCAGGAGCATCTGGCCTCTCACATCTACTCTACAATGTCATTCTAAAAATAAACAATCATATTATTCAAAATCTTGACGCTACAAGATAATACAGGATTAATTCAAAATAATGTGTATTGTGGGTGTGTGTTGTGTTCTTGAGCAAGACACTTTATTCACATTGCTTCAGTTCCCTCAGCTGTGGAAATGAGTTGACATCACTGGTGTCAAGCTGTATTAGCCAGGGCCTTTCCCTTGGATAACATCAGTGGTGTAGTAAGGGGAGATTGGTATGCATGGGTGATTGCTGGTCTTCCACAAACAACCTTGCCTGGACTTGTGTCTTGGAAGAGGAACTTTCTTGGTGCAATCCCATGGTCATTCCTGACCAAAGGGGGTCTTTGTCCTTATATTTGATAAAGTAATCTGAATGCTAAAGGGTTAAAATATGAAGTTTGTATCATAGAATCGGGTCTTGTCTAAGACAAGTTGATATCAAAAGAGCTAAGATGAACATGATGTAAAAATTTGAAGGCTAAATCATATCGCTAGGATATTTCTGTTGAAATACATTGCTTTTGTTTCAATTAATTTTGAAAATAAATTAAGATGTTGGTAAGATAACTTTGGCATTATTAAGCTGGTGTTTGGAACAAAAACGAATGTGGAATTTTCATGTTAAGTTTTAATTTAGATTACTTTTAAACTGGCTCTATCCAGCCAAAATATTCTACCTATTCTAGGTTCAAACTGGCCAGATCTTGCCTCTCACACCTACCCTACAATGTCATTCTAAAAATAAAGTGACATCATTGAAATCATAAGCTACAATTTAATGCATGAGTAATTCCAAGCAATGTAAATAAGTATTACATTTGACAAAATAATCTGAATGCTAAAGGTTTAAAACGGGAAAATTGTATCCTAAAATCAGGGATGGTCTTGAGTGAGTTAAATAGTTATATTGTTTATCCATTCTGCATCTGTTTTTCTATGCTGGCTATATATATATATGGGAGAATATACGAAAAAACAACAACAGACGAGGACAGGTGGTGTAAGTAACAAAAGGATGTATTTAGTATGACGCTCGGGAATACGGAAAGTCTTTGACGTTTCGAGCTACGCTCTTCAACAGAAAGAATACGGAGACAGGGAGAAAAACACGGAGAAGAAAAATTGAATAGTGTCCAGTCAACTGTCAATCATAATAATGGCTGACCGGAATGGGTATGGGGGGAGAAAGAGAGTGAGAGAGGGAAAAAGGGTATGGGGGGGGAGAGAGGAGAAGAGAGTGAGAGTAAGGGTAAGAGTGTAGAGAGTAAGAGTGAGAGAGGGGGGAGTACGAGAGAAGAGAGTGAGAGAGAGGAGAGAAAGAATAGGAGTGAAGAGACCTACAAAGTAGGAGTCGGAGCAGGTGGGGAGGGGGAGAGATGGGTGGTAGGAGGGAGGGTGGGGGAGAGACAGGAGGGGGGTAGATGAAGAGGGGAGGGGAGTTGAGCCCATGTGGCGCAAAGGAGCTGAGAGAGAAGATTAATCCCTGTTCATGGCGCAAACGGGAGTCCGGATGGCCCCTGTGCATGGACAATCCAAACACAGACAGGTGTTGCTGCAAGGAGTGGCCGGCAGAACGGAAGTGGCGTGACACCGGGATGTCATTGCCAACGTTGATGTCTCGGAGGTGTTCCTTATCGGTCGGCCAGGCGGCGCCCCGTTTGTCCGATGTACAGAGAATGGCAGAGAGAGCAGGAGAGGCAATAGATGATGTTGGTAGAAGTGCAGGTGAAGGAGTCGGTGATGCGATAGGGTCGGTGATGGGTGCTGGTGAGGAGGGTGGTGTTGGAGAGGTAAGGGCAAGTGCGACAGCGTGGGCGGGAGCAGGGGAACGAGCCCGGTTGGGAGGTTGGGTTGGGGAAGAAGCTGTGGAGCAAGAGGTCCCGTAGGTTGTGGGCTCGTTTGAAGGAGGGGAGGGGTCGATTAGGGAAGATGTGGGAGGTGGAGGGGTCGGACTGGAGGCGCCGAAAAGCTCGGAGAATGGAGCGTTGGAGGGGTAGGGTGGTGGGATGGTAGGTGAGGGGAAAAGGGAGGCGGGAAACGGCAGGGCGGGTTCGGGGGGAGAGAGCAGATGCACGGTCCACAGAACGTGCTCTGGCAAGGGCGGTGTGGATGGTGGTGGGTGGATATCCACGCAGGCTAAAGTGGTGAGCCATGAGTTGAGACTGAGTCTCAAAGTCATGGCTGTCGCTACAAAGTCTGCGTAGACGGAGGAATTGGGAATAGGGGATGGAAAGTTTTGTGTGTCTAGGGTGGGAGGAGGAGAAGTTGAGATAGGAGTGTGAGTCTATGTGTTTGTAGTGGATGGAGGTACTAAGGGCAGAGTGGAGGATGCTGACCGAAATGTCGAGAAAGGGGACAGAGGTGTCAGAGACAGTACAGGAGAAGTGGAGGGCAGGATGGAAAGACTGAACGAAAGAGAGGAACGAGTCAAGATGTTCGCGGGAGAGTGAGGTGGCACCGATACAGTCGTCGATATACCGACCGTATAGTTCGGGAGTAGGACCAGTGAAACTGGAGAATATTTGGGCCTCAACATAACCAACGAAGAGGTTCGCGTAGTTGGGGCCCATTCTCGTCCCCATGGCCACTCCCGAGGTTTGCTGGTAGATATCTCCCGCGAACGAGAAGCAGTTGAGAGATAGGACAAGTTCGGCCTGCCGAATGTGTGTGGAAGTGTCGGGTTGTGGGTTGGGGCGTTGGTCTAGAAAAAACTTCAGGGCACGCAGCCCCTCGTCGTGGGGGATCACTGTATAGAGGCTCTGGATGTCTAGAGTGAAGAGAAGCTTAGAAGGGCCGGGAGGGAAAGAGAAAGAGTTGAATAGACGAAGCGCGTGGTTAGTGTCATGAATGTGGGAAGTGAGAGAAGCCACTAGGGGGGGCGAGGACACGGTCTAGGTATTTTGAGATAAGCTCGGTGGGGCAGTTGCAGGCGGAGACGATGGGGCGGCCAGGGTTGTTCGGTTTATGGATCTTGGGGAGGAAGTAAATGGTGGGGTGCGAACAATAAGGTTGGAGGCGGTGGCGGGGAGACGGGAGGAGAGGATGAGGTCATGGATAGTAGAGGACACAGTCTGTTGGTAGCTGGGCATGGGGTCGGAGGGCAGAGGGCGGTAGAATGAGGTATCTCGAAGTTGACGGAGAGCTTCGGCCTTGTAGAGGTCCACGCGCCATACCACCACGGCTCCACCCTTATCAGCCGGTTTTATGATGTCCGTGCGGCGTCGGAGGGATCGAAGGGCCGAGAGTTCGGCTGGGGAGATGTTCAGTCGAGAGGGACGCCTGGAAAAGTTAAACCGGCCCACAGCGCGTTGGCAGGCGCCCGCCAAAAGATCAACTGCTTGGAACTGGCCAGGAGCAGGCGTCCACTGGGATGGTCGTCGGCCCAGGTCAGTGAAGCAGTCCTCGTTGGGTGCGGGTGGTGTGTTATGGAAAAGCGCACTCAACCTAACGCGGCGCACAAAGCTGTGGACATCAGCACGGGTTTGAAATTCCTTGCAGGATGGAGTGAGTGGGATGAAGCGCAGACCCCCATTGAGGATGGAGCGCTCCGCCTCAGAGAGAGGAAGATCTGGGGGAATGGTAACGACAGACTGAAGTGGAGAAGGGGTGGGTGGAATAGAAGTAGGAGGGGATGAAGTAGGGTTAGGAGGGGCGGTCGGGATGGTGGAGGGCTGGGAGGGAGGGGGTGGAGTGTGTGTGGGAGAGAGGGGGTGGAGTGTGTGTGGGAGAGACAGGGTGGTTGGGTGTGAGTGGGGAATGCACATCAGGGAGGAAGAAGGGTGGTGGAGGGGTTGGGGTAGTGGAATCGGGTGTAGAGGAATGGAGGAGTGAGTGAAGTTTGCGGAGCTTAGTGTCGGTAAGAAATGCATGAAAGAGATGATTAAGTTGAATGATAAAGCGCAATGTATTGTGAGCATGGGAGGGTGACAGAGAGGAGAAAAATATGGAAAAGGCTGGAGGAAGAAGGCGGTCGATAGCATGGATTTTAGAGAGACTGGAGCGAACGGTGGCCCGTATAAGGCGGTATAGTGAGACCTTATTTTACATCTGAATGCTTTTACTGTTGCTAACCTGTACCTGTTTTTCATACAAGGGGTATTTTATTTTCCATTCATCTTTGAAAATTTAGAGGTACTGGATGATTTGTCACAAAAACATTCAACAAACATTGATATTTGTAGCTCAATGTCATTACATACAAATCATAAGATTTAAACACACGCACGCGCGTGCGCGGCTCTCATACAGTTTCCATCTACCAATTCACGCTTGAGGCATTGGTTGGTCCCGGGCTGCAATAGAAGACACTTACCCATGGTGTCATTCTGTGAAATAGCACTGAAGACTACATTGTAATAAACAATGTGAACTCCATATCTACATCACCATATATAGTTTCTGTCTCTAGCACCACAAACACAATATTTTCTCTCTCTTGCATATATGTATATGTATATATATATATATATATATATATATATATATATAAAATCAGGCATGTGCCATCAGTAATTACTCAGGGTAGGCAGTTGGTGACCTTTATGTAGTAAAACATACAAAAAATAAGTGAAACACAGGCACACAACTGAGTTGAAGGCAGATTTACTTCTACCTTTATAGCCCATAAAGAAAATGTTGTAGGAGTGCATGCAGCACATGTACTACAGCAGTACTATGCATAGCTTAAATACTGAGATTGAAAGGCAGGGGTGAATTATGTCTACTTGATCTACAAAAAAATAAAATATTTTGTATTTTATGCATAGTAATCAGAGTAACCTTCATAATTTTATTGAATTAGGTGCATATTTTGCAAGAGAGGAAAATGTTGCTATCGATCTATTTTATTCAAGATAGGCACTGCCTACCTAGGCGGCATGTCCCTCATATATATTATACACCTGAATAAGCACAAATGTGAAACTAGATGGACAAAAATAGTACTCAAATACTGGAGGTAGAGTAATATGCTTTATTATTAAAACTGCATTATTTTGTGATGTTTTTGCACCTTTAATGATAGTGTGAATATATATATATATATATATATATATATATATATATATATATATATAATCTCAAAGGTCCTTCCTAAACCAAGGCTAGGAAGCTGAATGAACTGGAGTTACCTGGTCAAGGAATTGAAATCACAATCATGCAATCATGAGTGCAACACTAAGCCATGTCCTTCCACACACACACAAATTGACATACATGCTGGCTATTGCTGACGAGTCAGTACAAAGGTGTAAGTTGTGTAAAGGAATTTTGTACTGTACACTTTTCTGACTGTTGCTAACATGGGTAAATTAGTTGTTGTTTAGCCCCAAGTAAACATTGATTTGACAAATCTATGATCAATAGAATTCCAGCTGTGACCAGTCTACCTTCATTTTGGGTACCTAGGATAGCATTATTTAAAAGTTCTGTTCCTTTCCTAAGTTAGTAGTGTAATTCGAGGAAGATTTCATAGTTGTTTCTAGCAGTTTTAATGACTATACAGAGGCTTCTTTGTTGGCTTGTGATGTGTGTGTATGTGGTGAGGATGTGTATGGGGGAAATTAGATGCTAAAAGAATTGGGCCATGGGAATTCCTAAACGCTGATTATCTAGTTCTTATAGCAAAAACTGGAAAAATTAGCGCAAACGTTCCAGATGTGATATCAAAATCTAGAATGTAATGGTTTCGGAGTAAACTGGGACCAAAGTTTTATTTAGTAGAAAAGATAGAACTCTGATACCGCCAAAGAAAT
>NC_142944.1:33031430-33071430 GCF_046866305.1 Octopus bimaculoides | reverse complement strand
TTGGCTTGAAGCTATAATAGAAAACATTTACCCAAGTTGTCATGCAGTGGGACTGAGCCTGGAACCATGTGGTTAGGAAGCAAGTTTCTTACCATATAATGTCTATGCTTATCTACTTTTATTTTTAATGTACTTTAAAGATATACATGCTATATTGCAACAGGTGTGTAGCTGTTGTTATAACATATTCCTGCAGATAGGAACAATTGTGATACCGTTGTTATGAGACATCTTTCTGTGGACATTTAACCTTTTTGTTCCTATATTTCTCTTGAAATACTCTACTTTTGCTTCAGGTAATTTTGAAAATAGTGAAAAATAAATTTGTTTTTAACCTTTTAGCATTCGGATTATTCTGTCAAATGTAATGCTTATTCATATAATGCAGAAAAATACGTTGCCGGCCAGCCATCATATTTTTCTGCATTATATGGATAATTTATCCTGATCACGCTATTTATAGCATTATCATGGTTTGAGAAATAAATTTATCTCTGTATCTTACAATACATCTCAACGCTTCTAAAAAAACAAACAAACTTCGTTTACTTTCATCGTAAAGTTGAATTTAATGCTTATTGATTCACATTGTTTTTATTTGATCATGCATTATCTCATACATTCAAGATTATGATGATGTGATTGTTTTTAGAATGACATTGTAGGGTTTGTGTGAGGGGGCTGATCTAACTGGTTTGAATAGAAAACAGAATATTTAGGCTGGATATGGCTGGTTTGAATGCTAAAGAGTTAAACTGGTGTTTGGAACATAAATTAATATGAAATTTTGGTAGGAGGTTTTAGTTTAAATCACTTTAAAACAAGACGTTTGTATCCTAGAACCAGGAGCAGTTTCAAGTGGATTGGTACCAAAAGATTAAAGTCTCCTTATTTTCATTTCTTCCTTCCTATTTCTTAAGCTTTAATTATTACATGGGAAAATGTGAGCATGAAAAGTAATATTCTTAAGATTATAAACCTGTAAAAGTACAGGACAAGTTATTACCCCTGGAAAAGTATAGGTCAAGCTATTATTTCTAGTAAAGTAAAGGATAAGCAACTTTTTACTTAAAATATTGCAGCAAAGAATGTCAGTTCTTCTAATTTATCACTCTTTACAGTTCTCATCTATTAAATTAATTGTACAAAACTGTTCAGCTAATTTGTTTGTTTGTCTAATCAGTCACTTTTTTATGTATTTCAGGTAGTAAATTAGCCAAATTCTACTTAAATAAGTATAGTGTTATTTGTAAACTATAATAAAATAAGTTTTAATATTCAAATTTTAATTTTAGCTTCAGTATTTTAAGTAAAAAGTTTCTTATTCTTTACTTTACAAGAAGTAATAGCTTGTGCTATACTTTTACAGGTGTATTAACTTGTCCAGTACTTTTCCAGGTTTATAATCTTAAGAATATAACTTTTCATGCTTGCATTTTTCCATGCAATCCATGATTCTTTCCGGCATTGCTGTTATAAGATAATTAATAATGTGTCAATTAGTAATTTAAGAATTTACCTTATAAAATACTGAAAGATAATACTTTAATTTTTCCATGTAAGTGATGATAATATTTCAATTTTTTTCATGTTTAATTTAAATATATGTTGTGATTGAATTATTTCATATTACCCATCCACACCAAATTAATAGCAGGGCTTGAAGAGTTTTAGTCAATCAAACCAATCGCAGTAATTAACTTTAGTTTGACACTTATTTTACCAATTTCTTTTTGCCAAACTACTGAGTTGCAAGGATGTAAACAACCAACATATGTTGTCAAGCAGTGAGATATGGAGACACGTGTTGGGCTTCCATACAGTTTCCTCACAGGGCATTGGTTGGCCCATGACTATAGTAGAAGACGCTTACCCAAGGAGCTGCTTGCAAAGGGAACCTCTTAATTACATGGCCATGCTACATCAATGAAGGATGTAAACACGCGACAAATTGGTATCTTGTCATCTAAGATTCCAGATGAACCTAACTCTTGGCAATAAAGGTAATGAAGGAGGCAACATTGAACTCTCTCATTTGCCTAAAATCAACCAAAGAATTAGTGTTAGAAGTGTGTAGTACAACAATGGTGGTGCTCAAGCATGGCCATAGCACATGGGCTGAAACAGGTAAATGTCACACTCCGTGTCAAAAATGCAGTCAACCATTGATTAGCCTAATGCATATTTAAAACAATGATGCTATTTAACAATTGTGATATGAAATTAAGATCAAAGTTACCTTAATTCAATACTCACTTTGTCTTCTAAGGTATTAACCAGGTCGCATAACATATTTCTTCTGACACTGTTTAAATGCTGCTGTGTTTTTGGCATTCTTGACCTAATTGATAATCAATATGCAGTGACTTGCAACTTTGTTTTCAAAGAAAGAGAACTTTGTTTACTATATTCATGAATATTGCCTTTTAACCCTTTTCTCCCATATTTCTTGAAATGAAGGCAGTGTATATGAAATATACAGTTCTTTCATTTCAATTGATTTTTTTTAAAAAACAAAAATTTAGTAAAATAGCTTTCATTATTCATCTGGTGTAAGGCAACAAGTTGGCAGTCATTAGCATGCTGGGCAAAAGTGCTTAATTGTATTTCATCTGTCTTTACAGTCTGAGTTCAAATTCTGTCAAGGTTGACTCTGCTTTTCATCTTTTCAGAGTCAAAATAAGTCTGAAATTGCTGCTGGAATTATTCCATAGACAACAAAAGTCCTTTTAACCCTTTCGTTACCAACCTAGCTGAAACCGGCTCTGTAGTACAAATGTCTTGTTTTCATAAGTTTTGAATTAAAATCTTCCACCAAACCTTAGTCACAATTAATGTTCCTAACACTAGCTTAATGATAACTAAGTTATTTTGCTAAATTCTTTGTTACATTTAAAAGCAATTGAAAGAAGCAGAGAGCATCTCAAAATAAATACAGTAATGAAAGGGTTAATTGAAGGACAACATATAAAATCATTTTACACCATCTTTCCATGCTGGTCTGGGTTTCACAGGTCATAATGGTCTGAGTCAGCTGTTATTCAGAGTTATTGTCTTCTTAAATGGGTTGAGAGATGTCTTATCCAAACATAAGGTTTTGGTATAGTTTCTATGCTTTCCCTATCGACAACCACTTTACAGAGGATATTGAGTGCAATTTAGTGTGGCAACAGCACTAGAGAGGTTGTTGTGTCCTCACCATGGCTAGACTGAGTCCTTTCAATGCTATATTGTCTCCTCTCATTTGCTAACCATTTACAGAGAGTAGTATGTGCATGTTATTTCCATTCAGTATTATGACTAAGGGTCTGAATATGCCAACATTCTCTAACTGCAAACATCTGATATGAGGAATACCCAGATTTTTTTTCAAGATATCAATAATTATTTAAATTTCTTTTTCCATTTTTTTTATACATATATAAATATCTTCTGACAAATCTGTGTAATAGATAACTTTCCAAAGATTAAAAGTCTAAAATTTTAATTTATGTTTAAAACACAATGAAATGAAATAATTCAAAGTCTGAAGGTATGCAAAACACATCTACATTACCTTGCCATTTGTTGTACCTCAAACAAGTTAATGCTATTCTAATTCTTGAGGTATTGTTTTTCAGTTTGTTTATCATTTCTTTAAGCTGAATATTATTCAGTATTTTCTTCTCTAGGCACAAGGCCCGAAATTTTAGGGAGTGGGGGCTGTTGATTAAACTGACTTCAGTACGCAACTGGTACTTAATTTATCGACCCTGAAAGGATGAGAAGCAAAGTCGACTTCGGCGGAATTTGAACTCGGAGTGTAAAGACAGACAAAATACTGCTAAGCATTTTGCCTGGCGTGCTAACGTTTCTGCTAGCTTGCTGCCTTAATATTATTCAATATTAGTAACACCACACCATCGGAGTATTCAATGTCTGAAACTCTGTTATTAACCTCAAGAGCTATTATAAACAGAAGGGTAGTGAGAACGAAGCCCTGATAGGCACCTCTATTACGTGCTAAATTCCTCACTGAACTTGTCGACTTCTTTCTTAGAGTAATTTGCTAGCTTTCAATATACCAACAGAGATCAGCCTGTTTGAAATAGTAGCTAAATCTCCCTTAAATCGGTTAACTCTGTTTCAAGCATTTAAAATCAGATCTTCAGTTTTCCATCATCGTCACCCTCATCATCATCGTTTTTATGTCCATGCTCTATGCTGGCATGGGTTGGACAGTTTGAAAGGAATAGATGTGTCGAAGACTGCACTGAACTTCTATGTCTGCTTTGATGTGGTTTTTGGAGGTGGATGTCCTTCCTAATGCCAACCACTTTACAGTATGGACTGGATGCCTTTTTTTTTTTTTTTTTTTTGCATGCCACCAGCACAATTGAGGTTGCCATGCAATTCACAGGACTATGATCCCAGGGGTACATGGGGAGTCAGTTTCATAGTCGAGGATGAAGGAATTACTATGAGAGAGGTGGGGTAGAGCCAGTTCCTGCAGTGGGTTCTGCACGACCACTCACATCTAGTATTGACAAATATAGAAAGAGACTGACATTTGTTGTGTTAATTCTTACCAGTTGGAGAGGGGGGGGGCTTGCGGAAGTCATCCAAAGGAAAGTAGAAGACATTGTACCCACACCCACCACTTCCTTGCAATAGATTCATAATTCATAACCCCCCCCCCCTAAAATAGCTTACAGATGCTGATAGTGATGTTGTGTAATGGTTGCTGCTTCTATTATTACTACAACTACGACAATTATAACTATTTTCCACCTACCACTATTATAATAACAATCACCACTACCACCCATCTGCACCTGCATTGCCACTGCCACCATCACCTCTACCATCATTATCACTACCATCATCATTGCCACCGACCACCACCATCATTGTTGCCGCTACCACCACCACCACCACCACCACCACCACTGCTACTGTTCTAATTGTAAACCTTGTTGTTAATGAAGTGATGACTGAGTGTGAAGAAAAGACAGTTGGAACTAATTATATTTTCAAGTAATTTTGTGCCAAATAATTTGTTTATTAATAACTCAAAATAGTTTTTTAAAAAATGTAAATTTCTTTTTGAGATAATGATTGAGAAAAATCTGATTTTCCAACAAGCTATCGGTTATTACTGTATTAACTCTAGTTTTCCACAAATTTGGTTTCTATTGTTGCTTAGTGCTAGACTGACCCTGACCATCTGGATCTATGATTAAGTGTTCTAACTATGATTCTCCTTCTTATATCAAGGTACAGGCGTGGCTATGGAGTTAACAATTTTGCTTCCCAACCACATGTTTTCAGGTTCAGTCCCACTGTGTGGCACCTGGAACAAATGTCCTCTACAATAGTCCTGTGGCGACCAAAGCCTTGTAAGTAAATTTGGTAGATGGAAACTGAAAGAAGCCCATCGTACATATGCATATAAGGTGTGAGGCTTAGTGGTTTGGATATTTGGCTTACAATCATAAGGTTGTGAGTTTGCTTCCTGGCAGCATGGTATAGCCTTGAGCAAGACACTGTATGCATGTGTTGATGTTGCAGAATAGTTATAAAATGATTATTACTGTCATACAAACAGTGTCATTAATTTCCAATATTCTGTGAAAACATGTCTGACCACGGGGAAATATTACTTTGCTTGGGAACAGGTTTGTTATCAAGAAGACAGAAGTAGATGGGGCTTGGCAACAAGAAGGGTTTTCAGCCTTAGGAAATCTGCTTCTGACCCATGGAAGCATGAAAGAGTAAACATTAAAACAACAACAATGATGATGATCTAGGTATTCGTTGTCTGATGTATCTTTCCTATTGTTTTAAAAGATGTTTGGTTGTGATTTGAGG
Source organism: Octopus bimaculoides (assembly GCF_046866305.1). Classification (NCBI taxonomy): domain Eukaryota; kingdom Metazoa; phylum Mollusca; class Cephalopoda; order Octopoda; family Octopodidae; genus Octopus; species Octopus bimaculoides. Next base: position 33,065,580 of record NC_142944.1, on the reverse strand, counting down.
GAGATTTGGCTGCTATTTTAGCAAGTTGAATGAACAAATAGTCTCTGTATACCTAAGTCATATTACATTTTTTCACTGCATATCTCCAAGATGGAAAAAAAATCTTCATTTACCAAAATTTGACTCTTGTTCTCATTTTATAATTTTTTAATTTAAAAAAAAAATATTTTAATCATGTGAGAGGGCAGTGCTCATAACCCTTTTACAGACCTAAGTTTTGTAGTGGGGATGTTATCCTGAAATTAGAAACTTAGCCTGAATGCTTAAAACAGGGTGAAGGTCCACCAAAGGGCCCCAAAGTACCAGGTAGTTGTGTTCAACTTTACAAAGGATTAAGTCCACTACCCATGTAGGCTACAGTAAGATTTGAACTCGTTATGTAAAGAGCTGGAACAAATACTGTAAGGCATCTAGCATGATTTTCATATAGCTCTGTCAGTCCATCACCCTGGATACCTGGTGCAGCTCCCTAGCTTACCAGTTTTCAGTCAAACCGTTCAACCCATGCCAGCATGGAAAATGGACATTAAATGATGATGATGGAAGAATGAAATGTAAAATTGAACTCGGAGTGGATAGTCAGAATACTGTGACATTCTATTCAACACTTAACTCTGCCAATTTGTTTCCTATGGTAAAAGTATCAGATGGGCATCTTAATGTAGTATACACTCCTACACAGGAAGTGTTGCTATTTTTACTAGTCCTGTATTTATATTACATACTAAATAGTTTTTTTCATTTAATAACCCTTTTGTATACTACCTCTTTTACTTGTGTCAGTCATTTGACTGCGGCCATGCTAGAGCATCGCCTTTAGTCGAGCAAATCGACCCCAGGACTTATTCTTTGTAAGCCTAGTACTTATTCTATCGGTTTCTTTGGCCGAACTGCTAAGTTACGAGGACCTAAACACACCAGCATCAGTTGTCAAGCGATGTTGGGGGTACAAACACACACACAAAAATATACACACATACACATATATATACATATATATATACGACTGGCTTCTTTCAGTTTCCGTCTACCAAATCCACTCTCAAGGCTTTGGTCGGCCTGAGGCTATAGTAGAAGACACTTGCCCAAGGTGCCACGCAGTGGGACTGAACCTGGAACCATGTGGTTGGTAAGCAAGCTACTTACTGCACAGCCACTCCATTGAAATACACAGCCTTTGTTTCAATTAATTTTGATAATAGTGAAGAATTTAATAAAATAACTCTTATTAAAGTAGTGTTTGGAACAAACTGCAGTGATGATAGCTAACACTTCATCTTCATCCCAGGGTCTACAAATATGGTCTCAATATTTGCAACAGAGTGGATTCTGTTAAAGGTGCCCAAGATGCTGGCTAACAGATTACGTCCACATATACCATAGTGAGATTTGACCTCCAAGGTATCCTGTCCTATGTTCTTGCAGTTCTGCTAATCTGCCACCTTTGCTAGTAATTTTATTTTTGTTGATGCCAGAAGGGTGAACAACAAAGTTAACTTGCAGGTTTGAATTTTGACCACAGAAAGTTGGAACAAATACTGCAATGCAGTCCATTCCATGCTTGAACTAGTCCTTATTTGCTGCCCTAATTTGAAGGAGTTTGGCTGCTATTTCTAGCAGATCAACCCATCCTTTAACAGATCTCTTGGTAGTTCATTTTGTTGGACCTGCAAATTATCAATTCTGTTCTTGAAGTGCTTACTTGAACATTACTAAGTATTCTAAAGCTGACCTAAAGAAAGTACACACACAGTCCCTCCCAAGAAGCAAAGAAAATTATCTGATCAAATCTTAAGTATCATCTCTTTGTTTAACACTTTTGTAACCAAATTTATGTTGAAGTATGTTAACTAAACACTGCTTTTGTTTCAATTAATTTTGAAAATAATGAAGAATTTAGTAAAATTATTAAACTGGTGTTTGGAACATTAAATAACATGAAATAACATGGAATTTTGATGGAAGGTTTTAATTTAGATCATTAATCCTTATGTATACTATTTCTGTTGGAATATACTGCCTTTAATTCAGCTTTGAAATTAATGAAGAATTTAGTAAAATAATCTAGGTATTATTTAGTTGGAGATCGGAGCATAAATTGTGAAAAGCATTTAGTTTAAATCACTTTAAAACTAGAAGTTTGTATCATAGAACCAGGAACAGCCTTATCAAAATGGTTAACAGACATTGTTTGAGCAAAAATCGTGACATTGTTTATGTTCTCCCGTCAAAAGACCTTTGGTTCAGTGGCTTTGTTGCTTTTAATGTGCGAGGACCAGTGGAGCAAGGAAACTAAAGAACCTTACTTGAAAAACAAGGGTTGGTGATAGAAAAAGCATTTACCAGTAGAAAATCAACTTCAGTAAGTCTTCCTCTAACCCATGCCAGCATGGGATAAGCAGAAGTAAAATTTATGATAATCATCATTTTCTATGTTGTGAAACTCTTCATTAGCAATCGGTGTAACACATGGTGGACAAGAATTTGAGATGGTGAATAAAGTCTCTAGTATACAAGCCTCCTATTGTTATTTCATGTTACAAATATGTACATGCAAGTTAGCAGGAGGGGGTGGGGTGGAAATAAAAAGGAATGTCAGACAGAGACCATCCTGCCAGGTGGTCTAATTTTACTTGCTGCTCATATTATTCAATGTATGCAGCATTTTGAAAAGAAAATTGATTAGGAGTGTTTGTTGTACATTAATGTAGAACTTAGGTGTGTTTGAGACTGAAAAGTTGAAGGACCTTTCTTCCCCCACTTCATTTTAAATTATGAAAATACTAGAGAACCAAGGGACATATAGTTGTTTCTATTGTTAACTTCAGAACAACAAAACAGTGGTAGAAGTTCACATGTAAAGCTATGTGAACCTCCCTCCCTACCCTACCCTACCCTACCCTACCCTCCCTTCCTTTCTTCCTTCCCTCCCCCTCCCTCCTTTCTTTCTTTCTTCCTCCCTTTCTCCCTTCCTTTCTTTCTTTCTTTCTCCCTCCCTCCTTCTCTTTCTTCATCCCTCCCTCCCTCCCTCCCTCCCTCCTTTCTTTCTTTCTTCCTTCTTTTCTTTCTCCCTCCCTCCCTCTCTTTCTTCATCCCTCTCTCCCTCCCACCCACCTCCCTCCCTCCCTTTCTTTCTTTACAACAGTTTTGTAATGGCTTCCTTTGGAATGGTTACTTGTCTACTATAAATTTCTAGCTAAATAATATTAGAAGCAGTCAATTTACTTTCCCTCATTCAAATAACACAAATAAAATATTTAAGTCCAGCTGCTATTTTTTTTTTTAAAGTTTATTTATCTAGTTCTATTTAATAACCTTTTTTTTTATGTGTATATATAAAATGGGGGTTTGTAGCCAGTTTAAATAAATTGGTATTTCATACTGTAAAACTCAAGAATTACAGGAAAAATATGTCTACGTTTATTTGTTTATTTATATTTATTCATTTTTTTTCAACTGTTGATATACAAGACATATAATCTTACTCAAAGAAAGAGTTAGATTTATTTTCCTCTTCAATAATGTATTCAATTTCTTAAACTGAATTTGTTTGCTCTAAGACGGTTTTGTGAAGAATAAAGTGTGCTGATGCTGAAATAGCTAAAACTTGTGGAGTAAAATGTGGCCCACTAAACAAAATGTATGGTGCGTAACTTGAGAGAATTAAGTAAACATGAAATTGTTGGAATAGAATTAATTTCTACAGCATGTTTGTTGTTGGAAATGGTTACTGACATTGCTTTTGGTCATGAGGCAGTTGAACATTTTAGTTCTGCTTTGAAGCAAATATGTAATATTTTTACACATATATTAATTATTGGTTTATGCTCCACAAATTCATGAACAATTAAACTCAATTATGTCCATGTGAAGGATGGGCAACATTCCATGTATATATTTTTGTGTTCTTCAAAAAGAGCTGGGTTAAGCTAGGGCCTGTATTATATGATATAAAGTTCTTCTATTGGACGGTGGCCATGCTAGGGTACAACCTTGAAGAGTTTAGTTAAATAAGTTGATCCCAGGACTAATTTAAGTCTGGTGTTTATTCTATCAGTCTCTTAGTTACAGGGATGTAAACAAACTAATGTTGGTTGCCAGCCAGTGATGATGATAGGGAAGTAGGACACAGATAAAAGCACATGTGTGGTACAAAAATATATAAAACAAAAACTTGAAGACGGGTAAAAGAAAACAAACAGGGTGTGTTAGGTCGATGCTCAGGAAATCTGGAAAAAGCTTTCCATAGACGAGTGTATGTTCAAAGCATTAAAATGCTTTGAACATACACTCGTCTATGGAAAGGGTGGATGAGGAAAAAAAAAAATAGAGAATTTATGACTACCAATTCCAATCACAAGGCATTGGTTAGCTCTGGCTATAGAACACACTTGCCCAAGGTGCTGCATCATGGAACTGAACCTAGGACTACATAACTGCAAAGCAAGCTTCTTAACCATACAGCCATGCCTGTACTTAGCTGCTTACCTACACAGCCCATGCTTACGCCTAAGTTGTTTTAGTGAAGTATAATTGATTTTATGTGAAGTCACGTGGCTTAATGGTTAGGGTACTCAGCTTATAATTGTAAGGTTGTGAGTTCAATTCCTGGTGACACATTATATCCTTTAGCAAGTCACTTTATTTCATGTTGCTCCAGTCCACTCAACTGGCAAAAATGAGTAGTACCTGTATTCCAATGGGCCAGCCTTGTCACACTCTGTGTCACATTGAATCTCCCTGAAGAACTGTTAAGGGTACGTGTGTTTATGGAGTGCTTAGCCATTTCCATGTTAATTTCACGAGCTGGCTGTTCCGTTTATCAGATCAACTGGAACCCTCATCGTTAAAATTGATGGAGTGCCAGTAATTGATTTAATGAATTTAGCTGTATATCTCATTACCTAGTTTATGTAGATCAGCTACTGGGGAAGTAGTGGCTACACGATTTCCAATATTATTTTACCTGATAAATTGATGTATTTGATACATTTAGGTTAACACTCAAGTGTTTAGTTTGGGATGAATTTTGATGGGTAGGTTTTTCCACTAACATGAAGCTCAAATGCTATAAACTTTACAAGTTCCCATTACTATACAATAGCATTGCTATTTAAACAGTTAAGATGCACAAATTAAATATTCACCCCTTTTATACAAATGTTAATATAAGATAAATTTACTTTTTTGGTCTGTTATTGAAAGTGTGACAATATCAATTTAAACTTGCTATTCGTGGTATGCCTTTTGTTAGTAGCATACTATTTAAGAGTGGAGGCACAATGGCCCAGTGGTTAGGGCAGCGGACTCGAGGTCATAGGATCGCTGTTTCGATTCCCAGACCGGGCATTGTGAGTGTTTATTGAGCGAAAACACCTAAAAAGCTCCACGAGGCTCCGGCAGGGGATGGTGGCGAACCCTGCTGTACTCTTTCACCACAACTTTCTCTCACTCTTACTTCCTGTTTTTCTTGTGCCTGTAATTCAAAGGGTTAGCCTTGTCACACTATCATGCTGAATCTCCCCGAGAACTACGTTAAGGGTACACGTGTCTGTGGAGTGCTCAGCCACTTGCACGTTAATTTCACGAGCAGGGTGTTCCGTTGATCGGATCAACTGGAACTCTTGACGTCGTAAGCGACAGTGCCAACAACAAATATTTAAGCAGAAGCTGTAAACTTTTTTTCACTACTTTCATGGATTCCCATGACTCACTGCTGCCATCCAGTTCTGCAATTATGAGTTTGAATTGAAAGCTTGAGTCATAATGAATCTTTCATCAGCTGATTATACAACCATAGATGCCTCCCCTATGGATGCATTGCAGTTATTCTCTTGATAGAGCTTGGTGATCCTGACTGTTGATCTTCATGGATTTCTCCACTCATCATCAATGTAAGAAGCACCATTGGCTCAGTTCAGCTCTTCTGCTACCTCTTCAGAAGCCACTATACTGCATTTCTGTGACTTCACCATATCCCTGGCAGGGTAGCTAAACAGGTGTTACACCTTGCCAAATGGAAATCCGTAACTATTTAGGGTATGGTTGTCACACCTTGAAGTAGTTTCAAAATACCCATATACCCAAGCACACTAAATATTTCTTATATATTATACAAACTAATGATAACTATTCCCTTGAAATCAAGCTGGAATTTTAAAATAAATATATCAGTAAAAATTTGATTCATTCAACCAAAGAAAAAAAATTAAGTGCAATTATTGTATTCTGAGTTTAAGGCATTCTGAGTTTAAGGCATTCTGAGTTTAAGGCGTTCTGAGTTTAAGGCGTTCTGAGTTTAAGGCGTTCTGAGTTTAAGGCGTTCTGAGTTTAAGGCGTTCTGAGTTTAAGGCGTTCTGAGTTTAAGGCGTTCTGAGTTTAAGGCGTTCTGAGTTTAAGGCGTTCTGAGTTTAAGGCGTTCTGAGTTTAAGGCGTTCTGAGTTTAAGGCGTTCTGAGTTTAGGGCGTTCTGAGTTTAGGGCGTTCTGAGTTTAGGGCGTTCTGAGTTTAGGGCGTTCTGAGTTTAGGGCGTTCTGAGTTTAGGGCGTTCTGAGTTTAGGGCGTTCTGAGTTTAGGGCGTTCTGAGTTTAGGGCGTTCTGAGTTTAGGGCGTTCTGAGTATAGGGCGTTCTGAGTATAGGGCGTTCTGAGTATAGGGCGTTCTGAGTATAGGGCGTTCTGAGTATAGGGCGTTCTGAGTATAGGGCGTTCTGAGTATAGGGCGTTCTGAGTATAGGGCGTTCTGAGTATAGGGCGTTCTGAGTATAGGGCGTTCTGAGTATAGGGCGTTCTGAGTATAGGGCGTTCTGAGTATAGGGCGTTCTGAGTATAGGGCGTTCTGAGTATAGGGCGTTCTGAGTATAGGGCGTTCTGAGTATAGGGCGTTCTGAGTATAGGGCATTCTGAGTATAGGGCATTCTGAGTATAGGGCATTCTGAGTATAGGGCATTCTGAGTATAGGGCATTCTGAGTATAGGGCATTCTGAGTATAGGGCATTCTGAGTATAGGGCATTCTGAGTATAGGGCATTCTGAGTATAGGGCATTCTGAGTATAGGGCATTCTGAGTATAGGGCATTCTGAGTATAGGGCATTTCTGAGTATAGGGCATTTCTGAGTATAGGGCATTTCTGAGTATAGGGCATTTCTGAGTATAGGGCATTTCTGAGTATAGGGCATTTCTGAGTTTAGGGCATTTCTGAGTTTAGGGCATTTCTGAGTTTAGGGCATTCCTGAGTTTAGGGCATTCCTGAGTTTAGGGCATTCCTGAGTTTAGGGCATTTCTGAGTTTAGGGCATTCCTGAGTTTAGGATTGTATAACTATTTATTAGCATCTGACAAAAATAGTGACTCTTCCAATTATCCATTGATTTTATTGCAATTTAATTTAAAGTATATTGGATCTTGAAAATATTGTACATGTTAGATCCACCTGGGATACGCAGCCATTAGTAAAAGATGAAGGCAGTATAGTAATTTTTATCTCTTTAAACCTTGAATTGTTTAGTCAAACAGATTGATGCCAGTACTTATTTTTGGGTGTGGTATTTATTCTATTGGTATCTTTTGCTGAACTGCTAAGTAATGGGGATGTAAACAAAATGACAATGGTTGTCAAGTGGCACACACACACACACACACCACTTGGAAGGCATAGGTTGGTCCATAGCTATAGTAGAAGACACTTGCACAAGGTGCCATGCAGTAGAATTGAACCCAAAACCTCGTGGTTGCAAAGTGAGCTTCTTAACCACACAGCCCTGCCTCAGAATAGCTGAGGTACTGAAACAAAACTGATACCTTGCAGGCATCTAATGTAAACTATATTGGCTCTTGGAATTATTCCAGGTATTGGATCACTATTTATTGATCCAGTCATTCATAGAAATCGAAGGGTGTAGAGTATTGTAGCAATGAAGCATTTAGGGTGGTGGTGGTGGTGGGGTACCCCTATAAATGTGAATTCTGTGGTGTATGGTACTAGGTTAATCCGACACAGATTCTGTATAAATGCTGATACTTGTACATTTGTAGAAACAGTGGTGAAAGATAGCATGTTTGTGTGTAAGGCTGACTATGAAAGCATATGCTCGTTTATGTAGGCAGTATTTTAAGCAGTAGATATACGGTGGGTGTGGGTGTGTGTGTGCGCGCGCGTGCGTGCCTCTCTATTGCTTTAATTTAAAAAATGTTACTGTTGATCCCTCTGGTGAGATTATTTTACATTCCTAAACAGACTTGAAAAATAATCTAATCTAATATGTTGACGCTATTTCATAGTAACTTTGTACCGACATATTTCGATAATGGCCTGACCTTTTTATCTTGGCCCAAGTTTTCTTCTACGATGAAATAAACACCAAACAACATTTAGGCTTGTTTGCTGTGACCCTTCACCATCTTCTTTATTGCTCTATTTGAATGTTTCAATGTTTAAAATTGAATTAAACATTCTGATGGTAATGATGAACATATTTATCATGTGAAATATCTACAATTGGGTTATTATTTAACCCAGCATCAGACCTAGCCTGTTTAAGCACATTCAATTTGTGACTAGGCTATGTTTGGGATGTCCCCCCCCCTTTTGTTTTATTTTTATAAGTGCTATCTTTCATATTTTACTTGTTGCAATCATTGGATTGCAACCATGGTGAGATATTGCTTTGAAGGGTTTTTAGTCAAATGAATCTACCTCAGAACTTATTTTTAAGCTTAGCACTTATTCTGTTTGTCTCTTACGCTGAATTACTAATTTATAAAGATGTAGACAAACCAACACTGGTTGTCAAATGGTGTGGAGAATAAACATAAAGACACAGGTACTAATATATATATATATATATATATATATATGATATAATATTGTAGATGTGTAGCTTTGTCGATTAAAATTCTTGGCAGCATTTACTGCTCTTTACATCCAGAATTTACATGTGTGCGCGTGTGTGTGTGTGTATGTATATATACATATATATATGTGTGTTTTTGCGTGTATATATGTATTTATTAGGTTGTGTACCCAGTAATTCCCAGGGTGCAAATGATTGGATACTGTCTGTGAAGTGGGAAGCCAAATATACGCCAAATCGCCTTGTTTGATATGTATCTTCCCAGTTGATAATGTCTTATTTCATCCATTTGCTGTTCATGTGCATTGACTCCAAAAACTGCCATATCGGACCCCTTGTTGATGCATTTGCAGATGTATTTTATGCTCTTAACAGAATTACTTGATTTGATGTGTGCCTCAAATATTTTCTATAGGAGTTTGTTGTATGGCACAATCCATCTGTTGTCAACTTCAACCTCTTGCTGGTGTGTCTTCAGTGTTGCAGTATAACCGCCATGTTCAGGTTTGCACTGCCTGTAGAATGGATAACCATCATGTCCGGTTTGTGTTTCTTGAACGAATGGTCTGGGGAACCTTTTGTTGCTCTTATTATTCTCCATGCAAGGAGACGAAAGGTTAAAGCTTCCACAGGGCCTTCACATTGTTGTAGATCTGAATGTCTTGCTCTGGGTTTGGGAACTCTGCAGAAATCTCTAGACTGTAGTAGTTTCATAAATTCTGTTATGCATAATAAACCCATTTTATTCCCAATATTATAGGAGTGAGATCTACCTATTATACTCCAATTAAGGCTTAAGTAAATATATATGGGAATTAAAATCTAGAAAAAGGTTTTCCATCTCCAGATCATCATGATTCCCAAAAAATATAATATGCCAATGTAGAGCAAATGTAAACTGAGATACAGGGGTCCTGGACAGACAGACAGACACAATTTTACATTTATTATAATGATTATATATATATATATATATATATATATATAAAGGTAAATATATGATTGCACAACTTAGTGTTTTTCCATGATTTAAGCTGGTATGAATGATGGTTGTGAGTGAACAGTTTCAAAATATTTCTACAGAGACTTTGCTTTATGATTAAAAAAAAGTTAATGTAAACATTACTTAGAGTATATGAAAACAATATGTATTCTTGCTTTAAAACAAATTTGAGAGAAACTGAGAGCAAACAAACACATGTAGCCTATCAGCTGATGCTTTGTGATTTCAAACAATTTGAATATTGTAAACATTCAGCTCAGTCCAGGCTTTTCATAATTTTTCAGATAGCTTGTTGTCTGCTGTTAAAATCCATCTGCAAAATAAATATGTTCTAAGAATTATTACACAAAGGTATTTTAAAGAAAAGCTGAAAGTATCAGCAATTCGGTGTCTACTCTTCTATACTTGTATGAGTTGGATGGAGTTTATTGGAGCAGATTTTCAGTAGCCTGATGCCCTTCCTGTTGCTAACCTTTGCCTGTTTTCAAGCAGTGGAATATTTCTTGGTCAGACATGTTTTTGCAGAATATTGGAAACGAATGACACTGCTTGTACAACAGTGATACTCATTTACACCTACCATGCAATGTCAAGACAAGGAGACACAAATGTGCGCACACACTGTGCATATTTATTTTCAATCCTGAAGGTGTTTTACACAATCGATTACAAGTTGTATATATCAAACTTATTACTTTGAGCAGCATGAGTAACAAAGATGGCTAATTGAGCCAGTATCTAACCTGGCAGCAAAGTCACAATTGTGACAATGTAAATTTGCAAGATTATTCATATTTTGATAATTTCGCTTTCCATTTTCATGCAGTTGGTTGTGGTGAAGCATTCTTACGCTTCAAAGTTTACTAGTCCTATAAGGCACCATCTTCTCCAGTCATTTTGGTCTTTTTGCAGTATCCTCCAACTTATTGTCTTTTATGTTGTATTGATGCATTTTAATTTATCCTTAAATTTGTCTTTATACCATTGTAACGATCTACCAACCTTATGTTGTGAACTTTTAGATGTCCATAAAAGACTTGCTTTAGAATTCTGTCATCATTCATCTTAAGATCTTGACAGATTTTTGAATTCTTGTACAAGGGAACAAATAATGCATCTGTTTACAAAAATGCCAAGAGGTATCTTGAATGCAGAGAGTACTGTATAGTCCTAAGTAAAGAGTGTGATATAGCATGATAGCAATACCTGAAAAAGCAACTGCAATAGCTGTGTGTTTATGTTGACACTTTGGTCAGCAATAAATTGATGAATATTTTTCTAGTTCCACAATGAACATTAAAGAATCTAATTCCAACTTCATGCTGCTGAAGCCTGTTCAAAAATAACAGAACAGACTTTCATCTCATCTACAGTGAATTGGGGTTCATTTTCATTGACCTATACCAGTGACTCTCAACCATTTTTACCCTTTGGACACCTTTGATTCCTATTTCACTTCATAGCAATTTGATGTCTAAAAAATCCTATTATATTTTTATAATTAAATATTAGGAATTGTATAATAAAAATTAAAATATTTTGTGTGTTGTAGAAATATAACTGATTTATTGCAGATAAATTTTAACAACAAAGTCTTATATGGACCCTAGTTGAGAACCACTGGCCTATACTATTAATGAGTTGCTATAATATGATATTTCTATTTCAAAATTTCTATTACTAAATTATCGACTTCAGTATACTTAGGTTGAGGGAAGATGTATTTTTGTAGTTCTTGGCTATTTATATTCTTAAGCTTATCAGTGAGGGCTGCATTATAAATTTCATCTGTGTGTGTTCCGTTTACATACTGGAGCACACCTTCTGAGGTTAATACTTTCAAGTTTACGGCAGGTTTTCAGCAAGGTTATCAAAGTACTTCAGTCAAAGCTGAATTGCAATTGATGGTTCAGTGTTTTAACAGCATGATGCAAATGACCCCAAGACTTTTGGTTGTTTGAGATAAAGAAGCTTTTAGTTATATTGCATTTCTGCCAGACATCATTACCAGTTAATTCAAGTATAAAACATGTCTCCCAGCAGGTAGCACAAACTTTGTCTTTGACTATTTGAAGATTTTGAAGTGAAGTTGAACCTTTATACTTCATGGAGAAGTTGTAGGAAAAAGCTAAGCTACATACAAACAAGAGTGAGAGATGAACACTCACATGTGTACACACATGCACAAATTTTCTCAAATATCTAATATATCATGTATACTTATCTAGATGTTTGTGTTCTCCAACCTACACACACACACATTTACATACATGTAAATAACATACATTGCATGTATCCACATTGTGTAATGTATGTGTACACACACACACACACACACACACACACACACACACACACACACACACACACACACACACACACACACACACACACACACATATATACTCTTTACTCTTTTACTTGTTTCAGTCATTTGACTGTGTCCATGCTGGAGCACCGCCTTTAGTCGAGCAAATTGGCCTAGTACTTATTCTATCAGTCTCTTTTGCTGAACCGCTAAGTTACAGGGACGTAAACACACCACCATTGGTTGTCAAGCGATGTTGGGACACACACACACACACACACATATATACGACAGGCTTCTTTCAGTTTCCGTGTACCAATTCCACTCAAAGATTTTAGTCGGCCCGAGGCTATAGTAGACACTTGCCCAAAGTGCCACGCAGTGGGACTGAACCCGGAACCATGTGGCTGGTAAGCAAGCTACTTACCACGCAGCCACTCCTGCGTTATCTGCAATTGTAATAAGCAGTTACCACTGCATCACTCCTCACCCTCTGTGTGTGTGTGTGTGTGTATGTATATATGTATGTATGTGTGTATGTATATATATATATATATATATATATATATATACATAAATATATAATTATACAAGAATGTTGGCTGTATTTTGACTTCGAAGTTTCAGTCAGCTAACCCATTGTCAAATGGCTTAGCTAGCCGAAACTGAAATCACTGTCAACAACATTCTTATAGAAGAATAATAAATTTGTCCTCTACAAAAGTATAGAGTAACCCATCAGATTAATATAAAATTGTCTTTTTTTTTTATAATTGAACATAAAAACAAACATTAAGATTCATACACATATGTACATATGCTATGTATATATATTGTGTGTGTGTGTGTGAATACATTGCAGAAGCTGATTATTGTGATAATTTTATGATGGAACATTTACAATAATACAGAGCAGTTGAGAACATTAAGCAGAGGATATGACAATGATATTGTTACTTGGCACCCACTGATATTGTTAATAACCATTTGATAGCGTTATCTGCAATTGTAATAAGCAGTTACCACTGCATCACTCTTCACCCTCTATCTGAATTTGTGTCTATGTGTGTGTGTATTTATATATATATATATATATATATATATATATATATATATATATATATTTCTATATATATAATACACACACATTTGTGTTTGCTATTTTCACATGCTTGTTTCATATATATGTGTGTGCATACTTATGAATATATATTATGTATATCTCTTTCTATTTTCAGTTGGAATTCCCATAACAATTTATATCCCACAAAACTCACCTGTAGTCACACCAATAATGGTTTACTTTCATGGAGGCGGATATATAATGGGGTCAAGAAACAATGTTGAAGATACATGTAAAATATTAGCTGTGTGAGTGTTGCTATTCTTTCTCATTCTATTGATTTTTTTACTTGCATCACTTTCTGATTGAATGCACCTTCTATTATTGTTCTTGATGATGATGATAATGATGATAATGTAGAGGAATAATACATTTCAGTTTAAATGCACTTTTAGCTATAGAGTTATTAACTGTCACAGTCATCTGTCTTTTTGTCTTTGTCTGTCTATATATATATATGTATATCTATCATCATCATCATCATCATCGTTTAACGTCCGCTTTCCATGCTAGCATGGGTTGGACGATTTGACTGAGGACTGGTGAAACCGGATGGCTACACCAGGCTCCAATCTGATTTGGCAGAGTTTCTACAGCTGGATGCCCTTCCTAACGCCAACCACTCAGTTTGTAGTGGGTGCTTTTATGTGTCACCCACACGAAGGCCAGTCAGGCGGTACTGGCAACGGCCACACTCAGAATGGTGTATTTTACATGCCACCTGCACAAGAGCCAGTCCAGGGGCACTGGCAACGATCTCTATGTGTATGTATATCTGTCTCTCTGGTCATGTCTGTCTGTATGATCACATGCCTGCGTGTCCATGTGCCTGTGTGCCTGCCTGTTTCTATGTCTCTGAGTCTGTGTCTGACCACGTGTGGAAGCTCATCAGTGTTGTTCACCTATGTCCATATCTGTCCATGTGCAATTGTATCTGTCACTGTCTGTTCATCTGGTTGACCACATCTGTTTGTATCTAAATGTTTGACTGGTTTTCGTGTCCATCTGACTGACCACATCTGTCCATGCTAGTCTGTAAGACCGTGCTTTTCTTGTCAGACAGATGAGTAAGTGTCTGTATGGCTGTGTCTAACTGAACATATGTGTCTGTATGCCTCTGTCTGACCATGTCTGTCTGTACTCCTTTGTCTGTTTGTACTCTTTTGTCTGGCTGTACTCCTTTTTCTGACCATGTCTGTCTGTGCTCATCTGTCGGAGTAGTGTCGGTATCCACTCAGATGTGTTACTAGATCTTACCTGAATATTACATCTCTGTATGGTCTGAAGATCTCTTATAGAAAGCTGCGTAAAGTCCATCTGGATTGCTTTTAATTTTTTTTTTATCGGTCTACAAAATAAAGGCTGGAAAAGGGCTTAAATAATCTAAATCTGTGGCTGTCATAATTAGTTGCAATTGGTACAAGTATCAATATAGGGTGGTGGGCATGGTGGGAGTCACCATATCTCTTTGCATTATTGTTGATTATTTCTTTGTATTAACTTTGAGGCATAATAATCAATGGATTAAACAAGTGGTTCTTCACCATTTTGTTTTGTTTTTTTCACCTTTAAACCGTTACTATTTTATTCTGGTGGATCCCCATAGCCATTTGATGTTTAAATCTAATTTTTAAAAAATAATTCTTTCGAAATTACTATTTTGTCTATGTGGACCCTGGTTGAGGACCACTGGATTAAACCCTTTGTCAGCAACATTTTTTTTTTCTTTTTAAAGCATTCACTCATTACAAGGTCCTTATGCCACTGAAAACCTAAGAGCTATTAGAATAAAATGGACGCTAGACAGAAGTCAGTAGGTGACTATGTACATTAGATTTAAAAGACTGGAGGTCATATTGAAGAAGAAAACAAGACTGTGGAAGGGAATTCCAAAGTTCAGAGGTGCGAGGGAAGGAACTGGTACTGTAAAGTGCTTTACGACACTTAGTAGGTAGCACAGTATATTGATGAGAACTAGATGCAAGTCTAGTAGATCGCTGATAAGTTCTTAAAAGAAGAACCAGAGAAGGGAGCTCAGCTGAACAATGTCCATGAAAATACTTATAGAAAAGAGACAAGGAAGCCACATGATAATGAGAGAGTGAATCCAATTTAGAAGATAGAAAACATTGAATTCAGTCAATACATCTTTCCACTTGTTTCTCTTTTTCCTTTCTCTTTTTTATATATTAAAGCATTAGTTGGTTAGTTGTACTTGGTTTGACTCTTTATGCTCGGTTCAATTCCCACTGAGGTCAAATTTGCTTCTCATCATTATTTTAGGGGTTGATTTATAAAAAGAAAATAAGAAAAATGTATCAATCCAAGGTGATGGATTGGCAGCAATGTAAGAATATTGGACTGGATGCCCTGCAATATTTGTTGTAGTTCCCTGTTCTGAGTTCAAATCCTACCATGACTTACATGGATAATGGACCTAATATGCCATTCAACTTAACGTCCCTATCTAATATGTTGAGTGCTTATTGTGGAATCCACTTTGTTGCAAACATTAGACTAAATCCATTGCCCTGTTTAACAGCATCACATGGTACCTTGGATGCATTTAAATGCAAACATCCTGGGCAGGTCTCCAGTTTGAAGTTCAAAAACTTCCTCAACTTCTTCCTCACTAGTCTTAAAGGTCCTGTCAATGGTCATGTGCCTCTGACTAATATATATATATATATATATATATATATATACAACGATACAAGCACATAAGTCTGGTGCAGGCTCATGCCTAGCCAGCTCTTGTCAAACCATCCAACCCATCTTAGCATGGAAGGCAGATGTTACATCATCATCATCGTTTAACGTCCGCTTTCCATGCTAGCATGGGTTGGACGATTTGACTGAGGACTGGTGAAACCAGATGGCAACACCAGGCTCCAATCTAAATTTGGCAGTTTCTACAGCTGGATGCCCTTCCTAACGCCAACCAGATGAAGAAGCAACAAACACAATTTGGATTGTGGTTATGCGCAGTTAGGGGCTCAACAACAACTGCAGTCACTTGTGGTACAGGACTTTCAGCATCCAGGTTATTCTGTCAAGTGTCATGCTTGTTTATTCACATTGCTTTGAATTAATTGTGAATTATCTCAGTTTTGAGGTTTCAATGATATGATTGTTTATTTTTGGAGTGACAGTGCAGGGTAGATGTAAGAGGCTGGACTTGGCCAGTTTGATTAAAGAAAAAAAAAAAAGAATATTTGGGCCGGATATGGCTAGTTTGAATGCTAAAGCAATAAAGGTTAAAAACGAAGCTTGCATGATGATGATATATATATATATATATATATATATATATGCATACAAACACACAGGACCTTAGAGAAATTTTGCAAGGAGGAACAAGACGTGTTTTGGAACCCTGGGGTTGACCCTCGCAAAATTCAGTTTTTTTTCTTCCCCTTTTTATGGGTGAGGTGGGCCAGAACCATTCAGGTATTCTGGAGGGCCCATTTTTGGCTTTCTAGACCGACCTTGTAATAAGGTTATGGCTAAACTCCCTTATCCATTATATAGATGTGGGGGTGGCTGTGTGGTAAGAAGTTTGCTCCCCAACTACATGGTCCTGAGTTCAGTTGACAAGAGTTTTTATTATATTCTTGAGCTGACCAAATCCTTGTGAGCAGGTTTAGGTGATGGAAACTGAAAGAAGCCTGTTTATGTGTGAGTGTCTCTATCTGTGTTTTCTCCCACTACTGCTTGACAACAGGTGCTAGTTTGTTTATGTTCCTGTAACTTAGCAGTTCAGCATAGATATTGATAGAATAAGTTCCAGGCTTACAAAACAATATAAGTTCCGGTGTCAATTTGTTTGACTAAAACCCTTCAAAGTTGAGCTGCAGTATGATCTGATTCCAACAACAGGAAAAAGTAAAAGATATATATGTATGTATCAGAGTTCCAGATCTCTGAGCTACAAGTTGAACAGTAAAAACTAATTGCTATTTCCATTTCCTCGTTGTGTTATAATTAGTAAGCAAGGCACATATATAATTATTGCATTAGTTTAGCTGGTTCACAGAAAATAAGTTTTAATCAGAATTCAGAGTAGAAAGATTCATATTAAGCTAACAACACAGCTTTAAATGCAATTGCTACAATGTTGTACAAATATCAAAGATTAGAAAACAAGACAAAACAAAAAAAAAAGAACCTCGTCCTGTTCATTATACAAGCATCAGACATTTGTTGTGTAGCTCAAATTTGGCACTGATCAGAAGCATTCTAGTTTCAATTACAACCATTCCATCCTATTTTCAGGATTAGTGTACTTCAGACTACATCACCCAATGTATCTTTTTTTTTTTTTTGTCTTGTAATACTGTTAGGTACATTTTGAGGGATATTTGGTTACTATTTCTAGTATGTGGTGTGACCATGTAGGAGCTTCTTTGATGCAGCAGTAAAATAAAAAGTCAAATCTAAAATTAGTGTGAAATTAATTTTATTTTTACATTATACACACACATGTGTGTATGTCTGTGTATGATGTATGTTTATTTATGTATATATTTATTTCTTTTTTTTTTTTCTTCTTACAGCAAAGCTGAATGTTGTGTAGTGAATGTTGAATATCGGTTGGCACCAGAACACAAGTTTCCTGCTTGTTACAACGATGCTAAGGCAGTTCTACGTTGGGTCATGATGAATAAATTTCTTGTAGGTAAGGAATGGATGTTTATTTGTGCTTATTTTCTTTCATTTGTTGGTGTTTTTGTTTAGTTTTCACAGTCTCAAGGCTAAAGAGTTGCCAATCTAAATTGAATTAAAACAAGTGGTGGTGATAGCAGTGTTTTTAGTAATGGTGGTGTGGTGGTGGTGGTCGTCGTCATTTTTAATGATGTTTGTGGTGGTGGTGGTGGTGGTGGTGGTGGTGGTTGTTGTTTTTAAGGGTGGCAGCGGCAGTACTATTAATAACCAGAATGGTTATCACTGTTTTGCTGAAGGGGGCTATTGAAAGTAGTTATGGTTATGGTAGTGACCAGTAGCTGTAGCAGCAATGATCATGATTATAGTGATGATAATTTTTAATTTAGGCTCAAGGCCAGCAATTTTGAGGGAAGTGGGTGGGTTAGTTGGTTGGTTTCAGCAACCCCAGATCGGTACTTTATTTTATCAGCCCTCAAGGGATGAAAGGTAAATGTAAGCTGAACATATCAAAGTATCGCACCAAATATATCTTACCTTTCACTTGTTTCAGTCATTAGACTGCAGCCATGCTGGTGTACTGCATGGAAGAATTTTCAACCCCAATACTTTTTTTTCTAAAGCTTAGTACTTATTCTGTCAGTCTTTTTTTTTTTTTGCCAAACTGCTAAGTCAAAGGGATGTAAACACACCAGCACCAGTTGCTAAATGATGGTGGTGGGGAACCAACATAGACACAGACACACAGACAGACAGACACCCACACACACACACACACACACTCTTACACTCTCTCTCTCTCACACACACACATACGATGGGTTCCTTTCAGTTTCCATCTACCAAATCCACTCACAAGGCTTTGATCAGCCAGAGGCTAAAATAGAAGACATTTGCCCAAGGTGCCATGCTGTGGGACTGAACCTGGAATCATGTGGTTGAGAAGCAAGCTTCTTACCACAGTGTCATGTCTGTGCCTGTAAGTTTAAACACATGATAGCTCAGTTGGTAGAGTAGAGGACTGTAGTATGAAATTATATATATCTGTGATCCTATGATCAGTGGTTCAAATCCGTTTCACAAGATCTCTTTTCAAGGCAGTGCCGCAAAGTAAAAAATATGTGAATTGTCATTTTAGTTTTTAACCCTTTAGCATTCAGAATACTCTGCTTATTTATTCACATTGTTTTGATTTAATCATACATCATCTTGTAGCTTCAAGATTTCAATGGTGTCTATGTATATTTTGAGAATGACATTGTGGGGTAGATGTGATAGGTTGGATCAAGTCGGTTTTAGCATAAAACAAGTAGAATATTTGGGCTGAATATGGCCAGATTAAACGTTTAAGTTGTTAAAATTTGAGTTTATCCCTAAAATCAATAGTAGTTCACAAGTTTTGTAACCAGAGTTTCCAGAACACAGACGTGCCTGCACCAGTCTGTTACTGGAGTCCTTTCAATTAACTAACTCCCTCCTTCAAAATTTTTGGCTGTCTATTTTAGAAAGGATTATTATTATGATCCTGCTATGGTCAAGTTTGCCTTTCATCCTTCCAATATCCCAATTCTGAATTTGACTTTGTGCCTATCCAGGAAGTTATTTTCCTGGTTATGCATGCACTCTGGGCAATCCTTTACTATTCCATTTATATTCACTTCCTTGTACCTTGAATGTATGCTCTGGCACACCACCATCTTCTCTCTTGCTCTCTCTTACTTTCATCTCTCTCTCTCTTTACTGGGGTAACCATGTATATTCTCTACAATAAGACACCTGTTTCTGTCATCACCTAGCAAAAAGCCACCTCCTGGAGTACCTCTGCCCTTCTCAGTTGAGGGATCTTTGTCTTGCAAGTTACTTGGTGACCTTGATGGTGCTTTTTATTATTAAGGTGGTGAACTGGCAGAATCATTAGTACACTGGATGCTTAGTGGCATTTCTTACAGCTCTTTGGAGTTGATGTACATGCACTTGACTTAACCCTCCTCCTAAAATTGCTGGCCTTGATCAAAATTTGAAACTACTATTACTATCACAGTTGATTGGCAGATTAATTAGTGGTGGAAAATTAGTTAGTGCTCTGGTATTTATTTTTTTTTTTATATTCTGAGTTCAAATCCCATTAGTCAATTTTGCTTTTCAACTTTTTGGCGTTGGTAAAATAAAGTACCAACCTAATCTGGGGTTGATGTAATTGACTTATCCTTTCTCTTTAAAATTGCTGACCTTGTGCCAAAATTTGAAATCATTATTATTGTTTTGATTAAGCACTCTACAGAATAAAGGTAGGTATTTTTTTTTCTGGTAAGCCAAGTTTGTGATTCAAAGTGGATCTCTTTCATTGCTATTCTACCAGTGCTGTGGAGTCGGAGTTGGAAACAATTAAGGGATAGCTGGAGTTGGAGTCGGCAAAATTATACTGACTCCAATTCACAATATCTTTATTCTTTAATATAAACCAGTTATAACATACAGGCCTACTCAAAGTACAAGTGCATGCATATGATTTATGAGATATTTAAACCACAATTACTTAATTCTACATATAGAGGAGTCTGTTGGAGGTGTTAATAGTAGAGGAATAAGAGTCAGTTTTTTTATTTTGACTCCACAGCCTTGTATCCCATCCTAAAATTGATTTTTCAAGACAACCCTATCTCTCCTTGGTCTAAGATGCAGCTTGATTTGAGCTGTTGTATTCTTTGGGTACAACAGGTACAAACATGGCCATGTGGATTCAGATTTGCTTTGTTACCACATGGACTTGCTTTCTATCTCACTCCATGACATTTTGAGCCACTGTCTTCTACCGTAGCTTCAGGTTGATTTGTGCTTTTTGAATGAAATTGGTTGACAGAAACAGCAATGAAGTCTCACACACCCACAAATAGATGTAGGTGTATATGGATGTGTGTGTGTGTGTGTTCTGCACTTTCTCATGAAAGTGTTGAACTACAAATGGTGTAGTTTAACATTCTCCATCTGCAAATTGTTCACTAACCCTGTACTTCTGAAGGCAGTTGAATTGTTTTTCTTTTAAATTTCTTACTTGAAAAATGGGTAAGGGTTAGCAGCCAAACAATAGCTCAGTAAGGAATTTAACAAACCGAGCCCTGTTGCCCTATTTTTACTCACTTTGCTGACACTAGTCCTCATTCCTTCCTTGTTCACTAGATCTAAACTAGAAATTCTTTAACTGGGTTAACCTCAGTAATGGTGTCTTGTTCTTTAGCATTTCAACAATTGATACATAACAATTGGGGCATTGTAGTTATATGTAATGAATGTTATATACAGACATGCTTGTATGTGTATATACTTTCCTGTGTATATGTATACTTACATAAGCACAAAGCAGTATTCTTATGACTATATATGTGTATGTACTTATGTAGGGTGTGCCTGGCAATTGAGAACAAACCAAATTTAAAAAAACAAATAAGAAAACATATTCTTGGAAACACACACACACACATGTTAGACACATCAACAAAATGTAGGGCATTCAACAAATCTGTTTGGCCTTAATGATGGCCCCTGTTCATTTTATGTTCATGACAGCAGACTCTAATGAGTCTTTGGCACTGAGGACCACTGCCTCTTTAATGACACCCAGGTGCAGTAGTCCAAGGAATTCAAATTAGAGAAGCTAGGAGGGGGGCATTTTAGGAATTAAATGATTGTGGTAGTGAAAATCCTTGGCTGGCCAATCCTGTTGTCACGAGATCCATATGAGAAAGAGCAAAGTCTCTCTGAGACATGCATACTTTTGAACCCACCTCAGCCCACCTTCTCAATCCAGGGCTTAGCTACTGAATCTAGTACAGCTTGTGACATCCAGTTCAGGTGGTGGGATAATGGCTGTTATAATGAAAAATAGAGATGTATGCAGTGGTGTCAAAAAAGAACACTGATACTTGGAAAGGTCAATGACTATAACAACTACAACAAAATAACATTTATTTGTAGGAGTGGAATTAAAGGAAGGAAAACTCCCCACCAAAGCTGGAATTTTTTAGTGAGACGTGAGGTCTGAGGTATTGATTGTATAAGCAAACAACTGTAGATTAATTGAGTGGGAAGTGTTGTAGTTTTTATTTCATTTAAAAAAAGTTTTTAACCTTCCTTAGTCATAGAGAAAAGGACAGCATTTGTGATCCTTTTAATTTTTTTTTTTTTAAGGGATTCCAACAGGTAGAAGGAAAGAAGTTATCTTAGATCAGGTATCTTGTTTGAATGCTTGTATAGAGTAAACTCTGTTAACTGCAACCACAGAACATTAACTCTTTTGGTATTAATCCTCCTAGGATTACCCCTTGTTCTATGAAATAAAATTCTTTTTTTAACATGATCTGGATTGAAACAAGCAAAGTGGCTAGTTAGAAAATCTCAGTAAAACGTGAAAGTAGTAAGTATACTGAGAAGTAATGTTTATCACCACTTCAATATGGCTGTTTGATGATACTACCATTTTTAACCCCAGGAAGAGCCTCCTCCAGCTGGTTAGTGATGCAATCTGCACCTGGTGTATATTGCAAGCAGGGAATCAAACCCCTACTGTCTTCTAGCAGATGACAGAATCACCAGAACAAATGGTTTTGGGCTATTTGTGCCTATTGTCAGTGAATGGAATTGAAACCTTCCATCAAAATAATGATAGTTATTTTAATAAACTCTTCATTATATACAAAATCAATTAAAAAATGAAAAAAAGCAATGTGTTCCCTCAGAAATATAGTAACAGAAAGGTCGATGATATCAAGCTCAAGAGTGTCAAAGGGCCTGCAAAGGTCTTGGTCACTGTAACCATTCCTCCAGACACAGCAAGTTAGAAAAAAAATATGGAGCCATGTAATGGTGTGAAACTGGACACAAGAACACAGAATGCAAGGCGTCTCATATGACACTATGGACTGGTACCATATTTTTGTCTACTCTGAAGGGATAGAAGACAATGTAGATTTTGGTAGGGATTGAACCCAGTGCAGAAAGGAGTCGCAACAAATTTTGTTCAATTTGTTTTTTTGTTTTTTTTAATGTTTGCATAGTTTATTGAGGCATTAAATTACCATATGTATTGTAGTAAATGTATACATACTGTTGAAAGGCATGATGATGTACTTTTTTTCTGAGATAAAAACTCTTCATAGATATGTTGTGTTAGAAGTATAATGTATATTGAATTAAGGTGAGCATCATATCAGCTATGACTCATGAGAGTGACATGTTTTGCCTTATTTGGGAGCTTGTCAATGTTATGCATCCATTTGTCACTTCTTGGGGTGAAATTTGTACTTCAGTATACAGTAATCATTCGCCATATTGCAGTTCACCTATTGCGCCCTCAATACGTTGCAGATATTTCTGGTTAATATATGTGTGGTGTTATGGGCTGTGACTAGCTATGTGTTGAGGTGGAGAGGGGTGAGGCAAACAGAGGTGAAGCCAGACCGGAAGGGTCAGATCGGAAGTCGGCGACACGCGGTCGAAGACTAGCACGTAGGACCAGTGAGAAAACAGTGACGTTACAAGAAAGACTTGTTCTGATTAGGAGCGATCGTGTACCCCTCTGCGGTCGGCAAAGTAAGGTCCAACGCTTCATTCTGTCCTTTTGCTTCTTGTTGTCTTCTTCCTCCATCGCACCACAAGCTATTTTGGCCCATAAGAAGAAAAAAAAAAATTATGAGTGTAGTCAGGATTGCTAGTGACATAATTAAGCCGTTTTGCGGCGACACGGATGTAGTCGCATGGCTAAAGAAGATGAAGCTAGTCACGAAGCTCCAGGGAATATGCGACTTGGCAAGTTTTCTACCGCTCTACTTAGATGGTCCAGCGTTGGCGCTATTTTTAGAGATGGAAGAGAGGGACCAAGTTAGCGCGGAGAAGATAGAAATCCGCTTGATGGAGGCCTTCGCAGAAGGGATGTTCGAGGCGTACGCTCACCTGGGGAGAGCGAGGTGGACCGTCGAACAGGTTGACGTGTTTGCCAACGAACTTAGGAGGTTGGCTAGACTGGCGGGGTACGAGGGAGAATCACTGGATCAAACGGTAAAGTTGGCGTTTGTGACTGGGTCTCCTGACCACCTGTCGGTCGAATTGCAGAAACTGCCGGACGTAAGTACCATGCCCATGGCGGATATAATATCGAGAGCTCGTATGTTAGTTTCCTGTTGTAGGTCGTCACCACTGGTAGCAGTGGCGACAGCAAAAGGTGGCCGGCCAAGGAGTGGCGGAGAGGGGTCAAACAAGGAACGTGCGCGTCCGTTCAAAGGTCAGTGTTTCCGGTGTCAGGGCCCGCACATGGTGCGAGACTGTAAGTTACCTAAGACTGATGTCATCTGCTACCGTTGTCGTGAAACAGGGCATATAGCCACCAAATGTCTGCAGGGAAACGGTCTAAGGGAGACTACTGCGCCAGCGGTCTCCCTTTCAGATCATTCATGGTGCAAATTTTTCTACCCGTTGTTGATGTGCTAGTGGATGGGAAGATGTTGCGTGCCCTTGTGGACACGGGCTGTACAACGACCCTGATGACTCCGGGAGTGGTAGACGTGGAGTGTAGAAAGCAGTGTGAGGGCAGTCGACGGAAGAGAGGTACACTGTGAAGGCATTACTGACATGCAGATTGAGGTGCAGGGAGCAAAGCTAACGCTGCAAGCAATTGTAGTTGGGCGCTTGGTGGATGAGATTGATGTGGTGTTGGGGATGGAAACCATCAACCGTCTTGGTGGCGTTAGGATTGCAGGAGATGAGGTCACGTTCGGAAGCGTGGGGGCGTCGTGCGCCGTGAGTGGGGACCGCCAGGGAGAGCAGAGCCCCGTCGAGGACAGCGCCGCTTACACCATCGAAGACAAAGATTTTCAGGCGGCGTTTGATGGTCGGAGGTGGACGATAGAGTGGCGATGGAAGGACGAGCCCCCACTGCTAAAGAACAGGGTGAGCTGCTACCAGCATACGTTGAAAGGTCACGCCGGCATCGAGTTCGACGAGGAGGTAGAGAGATGGATCAAGGAAGGAGTCCTTGTCCCGTGGAAAGAGGAGGTGGTGAGTGGAGTGCTGCCTCTGATGGCGGTGGTGCAGCCGACGAAAGGAAAAGTCAGACCGGTGCTGGACTTTAGGGAGCTGAACGACCATATATCGTGCCACACGGGAGGCGAGGCAACGGACGTTTGCGGTGAGACGTTACGTGTGTGGAGACAGTCGACCAAGGCAGCGACGATCGTCGACTTGAAGTCGGCATATTTGCAGCTCCGTGTGAGTGACAAGCTGTGGCGATACCAGCTGGTGCGGTACAAGGGCCGGATGTACTGTTTAACCAGGCTGGGTTTTGGGCTGAATTCTGCTCCGAAAATTATGGTGATGGTGCTCAAATCCGTCCTAGGGAAAGAGGAGAGGATAAGGAAGGCCACCAGTTCCTACATCGACGACATTTTGGTTGACGAGACTGTAGTGCCAGCCACCGAGGTAGTGAGACACCTGGAGAGGTTCAGGCTGATTGCGAAGCCGCCTGAGTCAATGGTGGGGGGAGCTGCGCTGGGGCTGAAGCTACAAAAAGACAGATCGGGCGAGCTGGTGTTCCGGAGAGGAAACGAGATCCCTGAACTGGGCACCAGCGTGAGTAGGCGGGAACTGTTCTCGGTGTGCGGGAAGCTGGTGGGACATTACCCGGTTGCAGGATGGCTTCGGACAGCATGTAGCTTCATCAAGAGACGAGCCGAAGGAGCAAAGTGGAATGACAGAGTTGGGGAGAAAACGACCGACATGATGCAGGAAGTCTTGGTCAGAGTGAGAGCAGAGGATCCAGTGAGGGGCAGTTGGTATGTTCCCAAATCAACGAGTGGGATTGTTTGGTGTGACGCCAGTAGCATCGCAATAGGGGTCGTCTTGGAAATGGGAGGCACCGTGGTGGAAGATGGATGACTGAAACCATATCAACGTGGCAGAGTTGGATGCCGTGCTGAAGGGGGTGAACCTGGCCTTGAAGTGGGGGCTGTGCACCATCGAGATTAGAACCGATTCGGCCACTGTGCTTGGTTGGGTGACGACAGTCCTCACTGATGAGCGGAGGGTGCGAACCAAAGGGGCTGTGGAGATGCTGGTAAAGCGCCGATTGGGAATATTGCAGGAGCTAACCGCTGAGTTTGATCTGGAGCTGAGCGTAATCTTTGTGCCTTCCGAAAAGAACAGGGCAGACGTCCTAACCAGGGTAAAGCGAGCTTGGTTGCAGGTGCCAGAGGATGCGGAGCGGGCTGTGGCTGCAGTATGCTGTCTGAGTGACTCGGAGTTGAGGAGACTGCATACCATGCATCACATGGGAGTGGACAGGACATTGTTCCTCGCCAGGAAAGTTGACTCCGAGGTAACGAGGCGGAGCGTGCAGAGAGTGGTTAGCAGCTGTGACAGGTGCCAATCTATTGACCCTGCTCCGGGCGTACATGAGGCGGGAAGTATTCCAGTGGCCCACAACTAGAAACGACTGGCAGTGGACATAACACACTACCGGCAGGGGACGTACCTCTCAATGGTTGACTGCGGACCGGGGCGGATGGCCATATGGCGGGAGATGAAGACGGGGACTGCAGAGGAAATCGCAGGAGTGTTAAATGGGATATTCCTAGAACGAGGCCCCGTGGATGAGCTGCTGCTGGATAATGGCACTGCATTTCGCTCGGAGGCGCTGAAAGAAATGCTTGACAGGTGGCAGGTCAGCCGCTTCTTCAGGGCGGCATACCGGCCAAGTGGAAATGGAGTGGTGGAAAGGCATCATCGTACCATCAAGACCATGGCAGAGAGGGGTCGCATTTCGCTAATTGAGGCCGTATTTTGGTACAATATGTCGCCCAGGTCAGGACAGGCTGAGGAGTCGGTGCCACACAGGGCA
Organism: Octopus bimaculoides; assembly: GCF_046866305.1. Taxonomy (NCBI): domain Eukaryota; kingdom Metazoa; phylum Mollusca; class Cephalopoda; order Octopoda; family Octopodidae; genus Octopus; species Octopus bimaculoides. Next base: position 33,038,751 of record NC_142944.1, on the reverse strand, counting down.
ATATTCAGGTACGAGTGGAGGCACCCGTGTATTGCATCAATGCGACTCCGGGGAGAAGAGCACGCCTTCGTGCAGATCGGGGAAGAAGTTTGGGTAAAACCCCCAAATGCAAGGTGCACATCACAATGGGGGAAAGGAACTATAACCTCCATCAATTTGAAGAACAACGTCTCAGTCGATGGTATGCCACGCCATGTTTTGGATGTGCGGAAGATTGTCAGTGCTTTAGAGGATGGAACCAGCTGCAGTGGGCAGGATGATGAAGACAGCAGCAGTAGGCAAGATGATGAAGGCAGCGCGCCAGGAACTCAGGCCAGTCCCGGGGTCGCTGTGCGACCACAGAGGGAGCGGTACCCTCCTCCCTGGTTGGCTGATTATGAAACCAATTAAGGTAGTTCGGGAGCGAGGAGTGAGTGGTAGAGCCGGTTGAATGATCTATAGATCAGGGGGGCGTGTGGTGTTATGGGCTGTGATGAGCTATGTGTTGAGGTGGAGAGGGGTGAGGCAAACAGAGGTGAAGCCAGACCGGAAGGGTCAGATCGGAAGTCGGCGACACGCGGTCGAAGGCTAGCACGTGGGGCCAGTGAGAAAACAGCGACGTTACGAGAAAGACGTGTTCTGATTAGGAGCGATCGTGTACCCCGCTGCGGTCGGCAAGGTACGGTCCAACGCTTCATTCTGTCCTTTTGCTTCTTGTTGTCTTCTTCCTCCATCGCACCACAATATGTAAATTTGTATTGCTGACTCCTCAGTATATTGTGGGTTTCTGTGGCCGATAGGTATTCATATTTTTTAGATTCTAATTATTTCGGTGGTAAAATAAGCATTTTCATGCTTAAAAATTAATAAATTAATAGATAAAAATACAGCACAGTACTACACTATATAACACATTAATTAAAATATATTAAAAGAAAATACTTAGTGTACCTAGATGAGTAAACAAAGAATCACACATACTGTATGGGAAACAAAACTCCTAAGAGTGTGGGGAGAGTTTATAAAAGCTTAAATATATAAAAATAGTTTTAAAAAATATACAGTACAGTACTGTTTTTACTTCGGATTTTGACTTATTGTGGCAGGGTTTTGGAACGTCAAGGGATTACTGTATAGGATATGTTCTCTGATATTGCGGAAAGCTTGTCTGGATGTAAGAAACATGATTAAATGAAAATCACCTAACTGGACACACTACCTATCCATAACCCTTACCTGTTTTCAAGTAAGGAGTTTTTATATTTCATACATCTGTGAAGGCATGAAGTGAATGGACAACAATAACAATACTGCTTGTAGTGACTATTGTAGAGCACAATGCACATAAGTGCATATGATGGGCTCCTTTCAGCTTCATCATCCTTTAACGTCTGTTTTCTTTGCTGGCATGAGTTAGACAGAAAAAACTGGATAGCAAGCTGCTACAAGAGATCAAACCTATACCGCTCAACCACCAGTTAAGCATGCTGTACAATTAAGCTAAGTGTCCTATTACGATTATTTATAGATAGTTTCTGTCTACAAATTCACTCATGAGGTTTTAAGCAGCCTGAGGTTAAAATGGATGACACTTGCCCGAAGTGCCATGGAGTGGAGCTGAGCCTGAAACTACTTGGCTGGGACACTGACTTCTTAACCACATAGCCATGCAAATATTTTGTCTTCTGTTCTAATAACTCTGTTTGCCCTGTGAAGGGAAAGGAATTTAGTTATAAATGTTTTTCAGTAATAATGAAGAAATCACTATGAATAAATAATGACTGAGTGATTGAGCAAGAAATTGAATAATGACAGTGAATAGGTGGGAGAAAATGAACAACATCTGAGTGACGCAGTGAGAAATTGAATGATGGCCGAGTGATTGAGATATTCAACGATATCTGAGTGACAGTGAGAAATGGAATAGTGACTGAGAATGAGAAATTGAAAAATGACGGACTGAATAAGAAATTGAATAGTGACTCAGTGAGTAAGTGAATGTTTGAAACTGAATAATGACAGTGTGAGAAATTGAATAATAACTTAGTGAGAAATTGAATATTGACTGTGTGTTTGAGTATAAAATATTTAATAACGACTGAGTAAGAAATTGCATAATGATTGAGTGATTGAGTTTAAGAACTTGAATAGTGACTGAGTGTGAGAAACTAAATGATGACCGAGTGATTGAGTGTGAGAAATTGAATAGCAACTGAATTTGAGAAATTGAATAATGACTGATTGAGTGTGAGAAATTGCATAATGTCTGAGTGACTCAGTAAGAAACTGAACAATGACTGGGTGATTGAGTATGAGATATTGAATAATGACTGAGTATGAGAAATTAAATATCAACAAAGAGATTCAAAGAAAAGATTGAATGTGTGAGTGTATGTGTATGGAGGTGGGGATAGAAAAACAAAAAGAATGTGAAATGGAATTATTATTGAAGTTATTATTATCATCAGAGAGTGGGAGCATTACACTGCAGGAGTATCATATTTGGTTAGTTTCCTATCTCTAAACAGAATTTGAAGCTGACTGTTAGTGAAGCATATTTTTAAAAACAACATTCACTTTAAAGTATGATTTTCATGTTTTTTTTTTTTTTTTCACTGTGTGGCTGTATGTGCATGTGGCTGTATATGTGTCTGTGTATCTGTGTGTGCATACAGGAATGCCTACATAAATGAGTGAGCTGGAGGAGTAAGAGCTGTCATAACATTTTCAACTGGATTTACTGATAAAGATAAAGAAAATATTTAAAAGTTTTCCAATATATGGCTTCCTTTATTAATAGCAGCTTCATTTATTTATTTTTTGGTTCTCTTTCTAAATATTTTCTGTTCCATTAATGTAAAAAGTGTTTGTGTGAGAGCAAAACATCACATCTATATTATGGTTTCCTATAAGTATTAGAGTTGCTATCTAGGATCTTTAGGTGTAAGAGTAAATATGTGAATATGTATGTGTATGAGAGAGGGAGGGAGAGCAGATTACCAGATAACCAGACAGAAGTTTTGGAACATTTGTATCTAGTTCATAATACTTCTGTTATGTCAATGGCTAAGACATAACTCTCAGATAGTCTACTTCACCACAGTATAAATAAATACCTATGAGAATATAAATAATTGCATAAACAGCAATAGTACATTGAGTGGAATATTTCATTAACTTTAATACTCTCTATTGATACCCCATCAAAAAGTCAAACAACAGAGTTATGTATGCTGTATGACGGCAAAGACTTCAGTGGTGTATCCGTGGATTTTAAGATGGAAGGCATGTAGCTTAGTGGTTAGGGTATTCGGCTCCTGATCAGAGGTTCATGAGTTCGATTCCCAGCAGTGTATTGTGTCCTTGAGCAAGACATTTTATTTCATGTTGCTCCAGTCCACTCAGCTGGCAAAAATGAGTAGTTACTTGTATTTCAAAAGGGCAACATTGTCACATTCTGTATCTTGTTGAATCTCCCTGTGAAATAAATTAACGGTATGCGTGTCTGTGGAGTGCTGAGCCATTCACACATTAATTTCACGAGTAGGCTGTTTTGTTGATCAAATCAACTGGAATCCTTGTTTTAATCAATGAAGTACCAAATAAGATGGACTGTTTCTGTATAAGATGTCTGTCTGTCTGTTTGTGCGTGTGTATATATATATATATCATCATCATCATCATCATCGTTTAACATCCGCTTTCCATGCTAGCATGGGTTGGACAATTTGACTGAGGACTGGTGAAACCGGATGGCAACACCAGGCTCCAATCTAATTTGGCAGTTTCTACAGCTGGATGCCCTTCCTAACGCCAACCACTCAGAGTGTAGTGGGTGCTTTTACGTGTCACCCGTACGAAGGCCAGTCAGGTAGTACTGGCAACGGCCATGCTCAAAATGGTGTCTTTTATGTGCCACCTGCACAGGAGCCAGTCCAGGGGCACTGGCAACGATCTCACTTGGCTTGCCGGGTCTTCTCATGCACAGCACATTTCCAAAGGTCTCTGTCAGTAGTCATCGCCTCGGTGAGGCCCAATGTTCGAAGGTCTTGCCTCACCACCTCAGACCAGGTCTTCCTGGGCCTACCTCTTCCACGGGTTCCCTCAACTGTTAGGGTGTGGCACTTTTTCACGCAGCTATCCTCATCCATTCTCACCACATGTTCATACCAGCGCAATCGTCTCTCTTGCACACCACAACTGATGCTTCTTATGTTCAGCTTTTCTCTCAAGATACTTACACTCTGATGGGTATGCACACTGACATTACACATCCAACGGAGCATACTGGCTTCATTCCTTGTGAGCTTACGCATGTCCTCAGCAGTTACAGCCCATGTTTCACTGCCATGTAGCATGGCTGTTCGTACACATGCGTTATACAGTCTGCTTTTTACTCTGAGTGAGAGTCCCTTTGTCGTCAGCAGAGGTAAGAGCTCTCTAAACTTTGCCCAGGCTATTCTTATTCTAGCAGCTACACTTTCAGCACACCCACCCCCACTACTAACTTGGTCACCCAGATAGCGGAAGCTATCGACTACCTCTAGTTTTTCTCCCTGGAATGAGATAGAAGTTGTTTCCTGTTTGTTTACAGTGTTTATTGCACCTGAACATCTGCCACATACAAAAACTAACTTCTTGGTTAACCTGCCTTTGATAATGCTGCACCTCTTATGTGTCCATAGCTTGCACCGGGTACATCTTATAGAGTTACTACCTGCTCCTTTTCTACAGATCGAGCAGGGTCATCTACCTGAAGGGGTTTGTGTTTTATCTACCTTCCTACTTATTAGGATTTTGGTTTTAGCTAGGTTGACTCTAAGGCCCTTCAATTCTAGTCCTTGCTTCCACACCTGAAACTTCTCCTCTAGTTCTGATAGTGACTCCGCAATTAGTGCAAGGTCATCAGCATAGAGGAGCTCCCAGGGGCAACCTGTCTTGAATTCCTCTGTGATCACCTGGAGGACTATGATAAATAGGAGGGGGCTGAGGACGGAACCTTGGTGGACCCCTACCTCTACCCGGAATTCATTACTGTACTCATTTCCAACCATCACCTTACTGGCAGCATCTCTGTACATGCCTCGCACAGCTCTCACTAACCATTCTTCTATCCCAAGTTTCCTCATTGACCACCAGATAAGGGAGCGGGGTACCCTGTCAAAGGCTTTCTCCATGTCAACGAAAGCCAGGTACAGAGGTTTATCCTTGGCTAGGTATTTCTCCTGCAGCTGTCTTACTAGAAATATGGCATCAGTAGTGCTTTTACCTGGCACGAACCCAAACTGCATCTCATCTAAATTGATTCGCTCCCTAATTAGTTGGGCTATGACCCTCTCCGTAACTTTCATAACCTGATCTAACAACTTGATGCCTCTGTAATTATTTGTATCTAAAGCGTCACCTTTACCTTTGTAGCAGTTGACTATGGTGCTGCTACACCAATCATTGGGTATGACTCGTTCGTGTATCACCTGGTTCGTAATACGGGTGACTAGGCTGTAGCCAACACTGCCAGATGTTTTGAGCATCTCTGCAGTGATTCCTGATGGGCCGGGGGCTTTCCCTGTCTTCATACTCTTAATTGCTTTATCTAGCCTGGTACTATCAACTCGGATAGCTGGTCCCTCTGTTGGGTCAACATACGGCAGGCTCTCTTTCTCCCATTCATTCTCTTTATTAAGCAATCTATTGTAGTGGCATCTCCAGCCCTGTCTACCTCCTTGTTCCACCACCATGTTACTCTGGGTCGAGAGGGGACTTTACACCAGCCATAGATCTGGTCGGTCCCTCTCAACAGGTTGTCCCGCAGAAATCTCCAATTGTCTTCCACGTTGTATGATGCTATATCCCCTTCTATTTCGTCAAATGCTTCAAGTTCGTCAAATGCTTCAAGTCGTCAAATGCTTCAAACACATGCATATGTATATAAGTGTGTCTATGCAAATGTGTGTGTATGTATAAATATGTAATAGATAAATATGTACTACATTTATTCAGGTTTAAAATGCACCTTTTTTTTTATGACCTGATTTCTAAAACATTGGCTTTACTCTAGGTGCATTTTTATAGCTTACACCAGTAAAGTTGAAAGGTCACATTTAAATGTTTTTTGCTAAGATCCACAAATATTTTTAATATACTTTTTCCAGCAATTACAGTAAATAAGGCTAAACATCCTTTTTTCTATGCATTGTAATATTAAATAAGTCAATGCATATGAAACACGTTATTTTTTTTTCCTAGGATTTTATTACCCATAGTTTTAGGTACTCATTACATATAGTGTATATTATGTTGAGTACTTAGTGTAGCACTTGTGGTTTCAGTTCCTGGACCAGTTCACCCAGCTGGCAAAAAGAAGTAACCCTGTGACAGACTGGTGTCCCATCCAGGTGGATAGTACAGAATATATAATCTCAAGAATCTGGTAAACTGGGAAAGACCTTTGATCCTTTGCTATTTTTTTTTTTCGTTGTTATTATACATGCATCATATGATATATCATAATCATCATGATGCATCCCTTAGAAGTTAGGTTGCTGTACTCATAAGTGTAAAATCATAGTTTCAATTTCTGGATCAGGTAGTGCTTTGTGTTCTTGAGTAAAATGCTTCATTTCATGTCACTCCAATTTACTCAGTCATAGATGAGTTCTGTCAGTAGCTGGGAAGTTAACCCTTCGACTGATCAGTGTCCCATTCTAAGTTACTTATAAACTAATGAAACTGGCCCTATGAGCCCTGGGGCTCATGATTAATCTAAGTCTTATCATGTCCTTGGTGAAGGTCAATCTCTTGAGATCAGCCTTCATCACTTCCATAGATTCCTTCCACTTTGATCTCTTTACTTTTTTGCCAGACTCTCCTCAGTCATGCCTGTATCTGCACAGTCTTCTCTCTTACATACTACATCTGATACTTCTTAGTAAATGAACCTGTTATAAAGTACATTTGAACCATGACTGTCCCATATTCTTGTATATTCTTGTATTCACTGGCCAGTCTATACTTCTATTTTTCCCCTCTAGTGTTCAAATTACTCTGCCAAATATAAAGTTTATTTATTCATTGTCATCATCATCATTTAATGTCCGATTTCCATGCTGTCATGGGTTGGATGGTTTGACTGAGGTCTGGAGAGCCAGCTGCTGCACCAGGCTCCAATCTGATCTGGCAATGTTTCTACAGCTGGATGCCCTTCCTAACGCCAACTACTCCAAGAGTGTAGTGGGTGCTTTTTACATTCCACCAGCACAAGAGTCAGTCAGGCAGGCCTGGCATTGATCACGTTCGGATGGTGCTTTTTATGTGTGAGATTTTGATGTTATTGTCTACCTTT